>NC_061511.1:79302289-79330410 GCF_022539505.1 Lolium rigidum | reverse complement strand
TCGTCGGGTTAGGCCCATAGGCGACCAAAAATGCCCCTTAGTTGACGATTTTGGGACGTTGTCTATCAGAACTTTTCTTGTAGTGATAGTAGTTGGCTCAAGGATTTTGGATGCATGAGAAGTATTCCCTCTCGATACAAAGTTTAGGCTAGCAAGGTTATTTGAAGCAAACTCAAGGATGAACAAGTACAGCAAAACTCACATAAAAGACATATTGTAAACATTATAAGACTCTACACCGTCTTCCTTGTTGTTCAAAACTCAATACTAGATATTATCTAGACCTTAGAGAGACCAAATATGCAAATCAAATTTTAGCAAGCTCTATGTATTTCTTCATTAATGGGTGCAAAGTATATGATGCAAGAGCTTAAACATGAGCACAACAATTGCCAAGTATCACATTATCCAAGACATTTTAGAATTACTACATGTAGCATTTTACAATTCCAACCATATAACAATTTAACGAAGAAGAAACTTCGCCTTGAACATTATGAGTAAAGCCTAAGGACATATGTGTCCATATGCAACAGCGGAGCGTGTCTCTTTCCCACAAAGTGAATGCTAGGATCCATTTTATTCAAACAAAAACAAAAATAAAAACAAACTGACGCTCCAAGTAAAGAACACAAGATGTGACTGAATAAAAATATAGTTTCAGGGGAGGAACCTGATGATGTTGTTGATGAAGAAGGGGATGCCTTGGGCATCCCCAAGCTTAAACGCTTGAGTCTTCTTAAAATATGCAGGGGTGAACCACGGGGCATCCCCAAGCTTAGAGCTTTCACTCCTCTTGATCATAGTATATCATTCTCCTCTCTTGACCCTTGAAAACTTCCTTCACACCAAACTTCAAGCAAACTCATTAGAGGGTTAGTGCACAATTAATAATTCACACATTCAGAGGTGACACAATCATTATTTTCACTTCTGGACATTGCATAAAGCTACTGGACATTAATGGATCAAAGAAATGAATCCAACATAGCAAAAGAGGCAATGCGAAATAAAAGGCAGAATCTGTCAAAAACAGAACAGTCCGTAAAGACGAATTTAAAGCTGGCACCAGACTTGCTCAAATGGAAAAACTCAAAACTAATGAAAGTTGCGTACATATCTGAGGATCACGCTCGTAAATTGGAAGATTTTTTCGAATTTTCTACAGAGGCCTGTGCCCAGATTCGTGACAGACAGCAATGCTGTTTCTGCGCAGCGATCCCAAATATAACATCAACTTTGACATAGAAACTTTACTTGGCTCAAAAACATGATAAGGAGAGGTTGCTACAGTAGTAAACAACTTCCAAGACTGAACAATACAGTAGCAAAATAAACACATGGGTTATCTCCCTAGAAGTTCTTTCTTTATAGCCATTAAGATGGGCTCAGTAATTTTAATGATACTCTCGTAATAAATAAGAGTTGAAGCAAAAGAGAGCATGAAGAAGCAAATTCAAAACACATTTAAACCTAACCCACTTCCTATGAAAAGGAATCTTGTACACAAATAAATTCATGAAGAACAAAGTGACAAGCATAGAAAAGCAACACAAGTGCAATTTCAAGATTCTCAACATAAAGAGTGGAAAATTAATATTATTAAGATGCATATAACCATGTTTCCCTCTCTCATAATAATTTTCAGTAGCATCATGAACAAACTCAATAATATAAGTATCACATACAACATTCTTGTCATGAGCTACATGCATAAAATTATTACTCTCCACATAAGCATAATCAATTTTATTAGTTGTAGTGGGAGCAAATTCAACAAAATAGCTATCACTATTATTCTCATCACCATAATCATCATATATAGGAGGCATATTGGAATCATAATTAATTTTCTCCTCAATAGTAGGTGGACTGAAAATATCATATTCATCATTGCAAGCATCATATATAGGAGGTAAAGTATCATCAAAGTAAATTTTCTCCTCCATGCTTGGGGGACTAAAAATATCACAACCAGCTTCCCCAAGCTTAAATTCTTCCATAGCTTTAGCAATAATGGTGTTCAAAGAGTTCATGCTAATAACATTGCTACAACTATTTTGCAAACAAAGTTCCATGGGTTTTTTAATTTTCTCTTCAAACACATCATGTCCTAATTCAAGATAAAGTTCATAAAGATCTCTATTTTTTTTGTTGTTTTCCATTAAGCTTAACTAGTGAAAATAAAAACAAGTACATGACTAGACATGATAACAAAATAAATTAAATGCAAGTAACTAATTTTTTTTGTGTTTTTTATATAAAAAAGCAAGACAATAGAGTAAAACTAGCAACTAATTTTTTTGTGTTTTTTTTAGGTGCAGCAAACAAAGTAGTAAATAAAATAAAGCAAGACAAAAACAAAGTAAAGAGATTGAGAAGTGGAGACTCCCCTTGCAGCGTGTCTTGATCTCCCCGGCAACGGCGCCAGAAATTTACTTGATGGCGTGTAGTTGACGTGGGAGTTAGAAATCTCCGGGGTGCAGCTTTTCTTCGATCCCCGGCAACGGCGCCAGAAATTTAGCTTGATACGCGTAGATGCACACGTCCGTTGGGAACCCCAAGTGGAAGGTATGATGCGTATAGAAGCAAGTTTCCCTCAGTATGAAACCAAGGTTTAATCGAACCAGTAGGAGCCAAGAAGCACGTTGAAGGTTGATGGTCGCGAAATGTGATGCGGCGCAACACCGGGATTCCGGCGCCAACGCGGAACCTGCACAACACAACCAAAGTACTTTGCCCCAACGAAACAGCTTAGGTTGTCAATCTCACCGGCTTGCTGTAACAAAGGATTAAACGTATCGAGTGGAAGATGTTTGCAAAGAAAACAGTAAACACAATTGCGAGTAGATTGTATGCTATGTAAAGAATAGGACCGGGGTCCACAGTTCACTAGAGGTGTCTCTCCCATAAGATAAAAGCATGTTGGGTGAACAAATTACAGTCGGGCAATTGACAAATAGAGAAGGGCATAACAATGCATATACATGATATGATAAATATAGTGAGATTTAATTGGGCATTACGACAAAGTACATAGACCGCCATCCAACTGCATCTATGCCTAAAAAGTCCACCTTCAGGTTATCATCCGAACCCCATTCGGTATTAAGTTGCTAAGCAACAGACAATTGCATTAAGTATGGTGCGTAATGTAATCGACAACTACATCCTTAGACATAGAATCAATGTTTTATCCCTAGTGGCAACAAGCACATCACAACCTTAGAACTTTCGTCACCTGTCCCGGTGTCAATGAAGGCATGAACCCACTATCGAGCATAAATACTCCCTCTTGGAGTTAAGAGTAAAAACTTGGCCAGAGCCTCTACTAATAACGGAGAGCATGCAAGATCATAAACAACACATAAACAATAGATTGATAATCACCATAATCATAGTACTCTCTATCCATCGGATCCCGACAAACACAACATATAGTATTACATATAGATGATCTTGATCATGTTAGGCAGCTCACAAGATCCGACAATGAAGCACGACAAGGAGAAGACGACCATCTAGCTACTGCTATGGACCCATGGTCCAGGGGGGAACTACTCACTCATCACTCCGGAGGCGATCATGGCGATGAAGAGTCCTCCGGAGATGAATCCCCTCTCCGGCAGGGTGCCGGAGGCGATCTCCTGAATCCCCCGAGATGGGATTCGCGGCGGCGGCGTCTCTGGAAGGTTTTCCGTATCGTGGCTCTCGGTACTGGGGGTTTCGCGACGAAGGCTATAAGTAGGCGAAAGGGCAGGTCAAGAGGCGGCACGAGGGGCCCAGGGGGCAGGCCGGCACGGCCAGGGCCTGGGCCGCGCCGCCCTATCCCCTGGCCACCTCGTGGCCCCACTTCGACTCTCCTTCGGTCTTCTGGAAGCTCCGTGCAAAAATAGGACCCTGGGCGAAGATTTCGTCCAATTCCGAGAATATTTCCTTACTAGGATTTCTGAAACCAAAAACAGCAGAAAACAGCAACTGGCTCTTCGGCATCTTGTTAATAGGTTAGTTCCAGAAAATGCATAAATATGACATAAAATGTGCATAAAACATGTAGGTATCATCAATAAAGTAGCATGGAACATAAGAAATTATCGATACGTTGGAGACGTATCACTGATGCACTATGATTTATAACTTATATCCAGATTTAACTAAAAATCAGTGGCAGGTTGAACGAATACAAAGCTATTTGCGATAAATATACTCCAATCCAATTTTCCATAAAAATAGCTGTTGAATACATGCGTACGTGCGAGAAATATACTGCAAGCCAATGGGTAAAAAAATGTAATCTTTTGAATAGCACTCCCTCCAGAGGCACGTGTGCCGAATACGGAGCTCTTTGCGATAAATATACCGCAACACAATCGGCCATAAAATAATCTTCCGAATATAGACATACGTGTGAAAAATACACTCCAAGACACGTTTAGAAATAAATGTCACGTATTTAGAAATAAGTGTCTCGGATATATGCAGATTTGTACGTATCTAGACACGTTTTAGTCTGTACATAAATATATATTTAGACAAATCTATGACCACTTATTTCATAACGGAAGAAGTAGGACTCTAAGATCGCTGGTGATAAAGTAGACGGGACACAAATGTCGAAGACATGCTATATATTTAAGAAATGTGGTAGGAGAAATCCCTAGAAGATATATAAAAAATTTCAAACTACCAAAGGAAAAATGGGCAAGAAAAAATAAATATATGTGTGAATATTACCTATTGCATAAACAAACATAGAAACAAGCTGTTGAAGTTAAATTAACTTTCTAGAATTTTAAAAAATGGTATGCAATTTGACTTTAAAGAGTAATACCGTATAATTTTTGGACATTGATTTGACGAGCGATACAATGTTGGCGAGATAGACAACCAAAATTTCCATACTACCAAGAAAAATAAGATAAAAAAGGACGTGGATAGGGTATACAATAAAGAGAGTGCATTCGCTGCCCACGGGGGTAGCTACGCACGTCCTGGCGCCCGTTAGATTGTCGCTAAGATTAGAACCCGGGCAGCCTCCCGTTTGACCGGCCTAAGCGCGCTGCACAGTAAGTCTTGTCGGAGTGGTCCTAAACGCGTGGAGGGAGCTGCAAATTATTGGCGGCAGCTGTTTGGCATTCCCGCGGCCAGCCAATTCCCGCGTTCAGCAAGCATCACGCGATCTCATCATTGGTTCTGCATGCGACGTGAGCAGTACATTCGTGCGTCGTGAACAGTATTTTGCGTGCGTGAACAGTGCTTTCACGCGATGAACAGTACTACCGCATATGATTGATCATCGGAGGCAGCAGGAGCCACATATATAAAAATCGGATGAACGCTGAGACGGTTTCCATAGTTACAGTAGCTTTAGACAGAACACAGTGTTTTTTGCTTTGCAACAGTGTTAATCATCTATGTGTACAGTGCAAAACATTGATGAACAGCGCTGCACAATTATTGTGAGCGGCAGCTTGAAAAAAAGCATATCATCTCTCCGACACTGTTGATCTTCGTCCAGCTCCAGCCCTCATACAGTGGTCTTCAAGTAGCCGCGCACCGACAACTACGCACTGCTCGTAGTCTTGAAGTTGCTGAGCACAGCCGATGACATACTATCAAGCTCCTGGACAAACTTCTCTAGCATGGTGCTTTGCCGCCACCCAAACAATATATAATCAAAATGTTTCGAGGAACCACGCCGCAAATAAGATGAAGTTTCGAGGAACCACGCTGCAAAGAAGATGAAGTGGAAGCAATTGTTGCAGCTCATGTCCGCATAACCCGAAAAATCCAATGGGCAAGACAACGCAACATGCATCGAGGCATTCCTACAGACGTCTTGGAGATGAGCTTGCTTCGGTACAAGATACATTCTAAAAAGGAAGAAGTAACTTGGATGGAAATGAAGATTGGAAATGGATTGGCAGGATAGAAGAAGCTGGCACGGTGGATGAAAAAGGAGATTGGAATGACACTTGAATATATGAATATGTCGGTATATATACCAGCTACCTAGTCCTCAGCAGACCCCCTTATTTGAATTCAAATCGGTGCTACTCACCAGCTAGCAAATAATATGGTGTACAGTAAATGGTGGGAGCTCTTAATCATCTTTGACCAAGTGAACACGTGTCAGCTCGTGGAGGGGTGTGCAGCTACCCCCGTGGGTAGCGAGGTTCATCCGATACAATAAAATGATTTTTTACATGAAAATGTATATTAATATCAACCAATCAATAAATATTAAAAATAACATGGAAAATAAAAATTAGCCTCACATCCTTTTATTAAATTTTGTGAGACGTTGAATTCAAAAAGTAGGACCGGTAGGTCACAGGACGTACGATGGACATGGATACACTGCTCATAAGGTAGACTTCCAATTTTTCTAAACTACCGATAAAAAATCGAGCCACGGAAAACTGGATGATAGCTACTCAACCCTTAGGAGATTGTCGTGAACAACGCAATAACCTAACATTGCTAACATACGCTTGGGAGATTGGTTGGTTCCTCCCTTGCCTTAAGTGTCTTAAGTTGATAAAATTTAAGGGAACCAGACTAAGATTGGAAGCATATTCTTGCAAGAAAAGTAAAAGGGTTGAGAGGACATTTGTTGTGAGGTGGATTGTATGTTCAGAGAGGCGGATAGCCTATCGCCATCTTAGACGATTCATCTAGCCATGCATAGGCTATAAAGTTCCACACTAACATAATAAAATAACACGCTTATAAACTCTTGAAAGTATAATTAGCTATATTAAACATTTGGTATGTATGGTCTCACAATTTAAAAGTGATTGTACATACTAAAAATAGCAAAAAAAATTACAAAATATAAAAAATCTCACATTTAGAAACATATTATTATTTTTTAAGACTTACATATTTATACATAGACATTTAGTAAAAAATGGTGGTTGTAAAATGGATAGTTTTTGTCACATAATATGAATGCCCATGGATCTATAAATGTAGTTCTAGGTCAATTTCAACACAAAATTGACAATGCTCATCTCTCTAATGATACTAAAGATGATGCCCTCGCATTTGCGAGGGCCCTCATGCTAGTTCACTTAAAAATAAAAGTAAATCAAATTTTACACACAGGATACTCTTGTGTTTTGATGGTTTGTGACATGCATTTGTATTTAATTTTGGTGCAGTACATTAGATTCTAAATATAATATAACTCCACCTTTAAAGTTTTTAATTAAGCTGGCAAAAGAACTAGGCCTTAACACTTAACGCAAAATTTCCCATAGAAAGTTATATTGTGCAGATATTATGTAAAATTAAAACATTGCTATTGCACACGGAAATTGCAATTACACAGAAACTATTGGTGGGGTGTAGCAAATGGCAAGAGGAAAACTCACTCGGTTGGTTGGCCAAAGCTTCTACGATAAAAAAATGCAAGCATGCATGGGTTTTTGTGATATGTGTATCTTCAATCAAACGCTTCTGCCGCGGCAAGCTCAACGCTTATTAGCCTTTCAGGACAACATCTATGTGCCCGTGTGCTAAAAGATCGGTATTATCCCCTTGGCAATCATGTGGACTACACGGGATTCACAGGTAATCCGTCATCATTGGACCGTGATAACTCATGGTCTTGAGTTAATGAAGAAGGGTGTTATAGGGTGTGGGCAACGACCATAATATCAGACAGAGTCTAGACAGACAGTTAGCTTCCGCCGCTATCCCACATGAAAGTATTATCTCAACCAAGTAACAGGCACACCCGTAAAGTCTCGGATCTTCTAGATGATCAAGGAAAGTGGAACGAGGCTATGGTGCGAAATTGTTTTCTGCCCATTGATGTTGAGGATCCTGAAAATAAAACCCTCACGTCGTCTTGATGAGGATGTCATAGCATAGCAGCCTGAAAAATATGGTGTTTTTTCAGTTCGAAGCGTGTACAAACTCGCGTTTAATCAAGACCCGGAACAATGCATGTGTGCATCATCGAGTATGCAGTCGGACGGGAGCAACTCATGTTGGCGGAGAATCTGGAACACCAACGTCCCTCTGGAAGTTAAAACTTTTGCATTTTTTTTGAAATGGGGGACGTACCCGAGCCTCTGCATCAAAAAGATGCATACGACTGCTTTATTACCTTATTAAAGTCGAGATTTACAATTATAACAACGCAAGTACCAGCTATAGTTGCTACGAAGATCAACCAGCGGAAGAAATATAAAAGTAAATGCCAAAGCAACATCACAAAGTGATCCTATAATCAAGCCGACGGCCACACCGGCCAAGGAAATCTCGTGCTAACATCTCCAGTCGGTTGCACCCAGACTCCATGGCATTCCTCTTCTCATCGGACTTGAGATAGGACCACGTACGGATCCAGTGTATAGCCATACTGAGAACCTGCAAGAAAGGTTGCTTTTTCGGTTTGTTAAAAATAATATCATTACGCATATTCCAAATAGCCCAAACAAACACCGCAAACTCCCACTCTGATTTGAACTAAGTCCTTGGCAATACCGTTTAACCAATTACCAAAGAGATTCGTAAATTTTTTTGGAGGGGACAAATTGAATGTCATAAAGATAATGCTCCATATGATTTTAGCTAAAGGGCATTCAATGAAAAAGTGTTGGATAGATTCATCTTTATCACAGAAAACACATTTCTTGCCAATTACACTTAGCGAGATTATCTTTTGTTAAAATGACCTTATGGTGCAGGAACCACATGAAAATCTTGATTTTTAGTGGCACTTTCATGTTCCACATATATTTTCTGGGGTACTTTGTGTGGTCATCTAACAAGTCAACATACATTCATTTGACAGTAAAAGCACCTGAATTTGTAAGACTCTAAACAAAAACATCCTTATCACCGGATAACTGAACATGCATTAATTGCTCCACTAATTTTAACCAAAGCGCCCACTTGTTGGGTGTTAGAATCCTCCAAAATGTAATATGGAGTGGTCGATTATGTAAAACATCAGTCACATAAACTTATTTTTGGTCGACTATATTATAAAGTATCGGATATTACTAAGCTAAAGAAACGTCAATAACTAACTATCTTCCCAAAACATAGTATCCTTGCGAGTCCCTACTTCAAAAGATCCCCGTCTGAAAAAAAAATCTTTAACTTTCTACAAACCTTTCCTAAAAGGTGAATCAAACAGTTGGTTTAGTTGTAACCTGTGACAGTTCTTGCCACACCTCATCCTATCATTTCATAATTTGAACATCCATATGCGGAGGAGACGCTTGTTTTTTAAGTCCAAAACTTTAATGCCTAACCCACCCTGATCCTACGATCGGCAAATAATGTTCCATCCAGATAACCTATATTTTCTCTTATGCCCATCGTTTTGCCAAACGTGATCGATAAAAGTCTAACTTCTTCCTCACCCCACCCGGAATCTCAAAAAGGAGAGCATAAACATTGACAAACTTGTTAGGACCGAATTAATAAGAATTAGGCGATGCCCATAAGATAAAAGATTCCCTATCCAACTACTCAACTTTCTTTCAAATCTATCCTTAATAGGTTTCCATTCACTATTTTTTTTAATTTCTAAAAATGAATAGGAATGCCTAGATATTTGAATGGAAAGAACCATACGCACAACCGAAAAGAAGTTTGTATTGGTCCACCACCTCGTTGTCCTGACCAAAACAAAAGATCACACTTTTATAGAAATTGATCTTAAGCCTAGACAATTGTTCAAATATTCACAAGATTAGCTTCATGTTCAGCGCCTCTTCTAGATCGCGCTCCATAAAGATAACGGTATCATCTGCATATTGAAGAATAGACACCCCGCCCTCTACTAAATGGGGTATGATCTCATCTACTTGGCCATCCTCTTTGATCCTATTGATAATTATTGCTAACATATCAGCGAAAATGTTGAATAAGATAGGGGATAGAGGGTCTCCTTGTCTAAGTGGTCCCTTACGCGTTTGGAAATAATGCCCAATGTCGTCACTAACTCTAACACCAACACTACCACATAATGTTGAATCCATTGACACCACTTAGGGTCAAAACCCTTCATACGGAGGGCTTGTTGCAGAACATCTCATTTAACTTTCAAAACATATTTTAAGAATAACACCATCCAACTTATCCCTATGCAACTCATGAATAGTTTCATGGAGAACAACAACACCCTCCAAAATATGTCCCCCACACATAAAAGTTGTTTGCGTCAGCCTGACCACCTTGCATGCGACCTCCTGATGCGCATAGATGTACACGTCCGTTGGGAACCCCAAGAGGAAGGTGTGATGCGCACAGCAGCAAGTTTTCCCTCAGAAAGAAACCAAGGTTATCGAACCAGTAGGAGCCAAGAAGCACGTGAAGGTTGTTGGTGGAGGAATGTAGTGCGGCGCAACACCGGTGAAACCGGCGCCAACGTGGAACCTACACAACACAATCAAAGTACTTTGCCCCAACGTAACAGTGAGGTTGTCAATCTCACCGGCTTGCTGAAAACAAAGGATTAAACGTATCGAGTGGAAGATGGTGTTTGTTTGCAAAGAACAGCAAAAACAATGATTGCAGTAGAATGTATTCAGATGTAAAAGAATGGACCGGGGTCCACAGTTCACTAGAGGTGTCTCTCCAATAAGATAACTAACATGCTGGGTGAACAAATTACGAGCGGCCAATTGACAAATAAAGATTCAATACATATCAACGATGATTACTATGTGATTTAATCGGGGCATTACGACAAAGTACATAGACCGCTATCCAAGCATGCATCTATGCCTAAATAATCCACCTTCAGAGTTATCATCCGAACCCCTTCCGGTATTAAGTTGTAAACAACGAGATAATTGCATTAAGTATGGTGCGTAATGTAATCAACACAAATATCCTTAGACAAAGCATCAATGTTTTATCCCTAGTAGCAACAGCACATCCACAACCTTAGAACTTTACATCACCTTGTCCCAGATTCAATGGAGGCATGAACCCACTATCGAGCATAAATACTCCCTCTTGGAGTTACAAGTATCAACTTGGTCAGAGCCTCTACTAGCAACGGAGAGCATGCAAGAACATAAACAACACATATATGATAGATTGATAATCAACTTAACATAATATTCTATATTCATCGGATCCCGCCAAACACAACATGTAGCATTACAAATAGATGATCTTGATCATGTTAGGCAGCTCACAAGATCTATAACAATGATAGCACAAGCGGAGAAGACAACCATCTAGCTACTGCTATGGACCCATAGTCCAAGGATGAACTACTCACGCATCAATCCGGAGGCGGGCATGATGATGTAGAGCCCCTCCGGTGATGATTCCCCTCTCCGGCAGGGTGCCGGAGGCGATCTCCTGAATCCCCCGAGATGGGATTCGCGACGGCGGCGTCTCTGGAAGGTTTTCCGTATCGTGGCTCTCGGTACAGGGGGTTTCGCGACGAAGGCTATTTGTAGGCGGAAGGGTAGGTCAAAGGGCGTCATGAGGGGCCCACACAACAGGGCCGCGCGGCCAGGGCCTGGGCCGCGCCGCCCTGGTGTGTGGCCACCTCGTGGCCCCACTTCGTCTCCCTTTCGGTAAAGGTTCGTGTAAAAATAGGCCCCTGGGCGTTGATTTCGTCCAATTCCGAGAATATTTCCTTACTAGAATTTCTGAAACCAAAAACAGCAGAAAACAGCAACTGGCACTTCGGCATCTTGTTAATAGGTTAGTGCCGGAAAATGTATAATAATGATGTAAAGTATGTATAAAACATTCAAGTATTGTAATAAAAGTAGCATGGAACATAAGAAATTATAGATACGTTTGAGACGTATCACCTCCGTGACACGATTAGCTCCCACCTTAGTGAAAATCTTGAAGCTTAAATTAAGGGGACAAATAGGTTGATATTGTTGAATTTGAAATGATTTTTTTTTGGAGAAGAACAATGGTTCCAAAGTTTAGGTGGAATAATGGTAATTCGTCATTTTGAAAGGCCCGAAACATTCTCATAACATCCCCTTTGATGGCACCCCAGAAAGTTTGATAAAATTCAGCCGAGAATCCATCTGACCCTGGTGCCTTATTCTTTTCCATTTGCATTATCGCATCATACACCTCTTGCTCAGTGAAATCAGCCGTTAAAATTTTACTTTCCTCATCGGAAAGTTGAGGGATCTCAGCCTTGTCTGACTCCCTCATTGAGAAATGATTTGTAATCGGAGCACCAAACAAATTTTTATAGCATTCGGTAATGTACACTTTTAGGTTCTCCTCACCAGCAATAGTTTCCTCATCTTGCTCCAACTGAAATATTTTTTCCTCCTTTGTTTACCATTAGTTATTAGATAAAAATATTTTGTATTGTCGATCTCCTCCCTCCTGAATATGTTTAACCTTGGATCTTTGAGCCCATTTGGATTCCTCGTCCCGTCTTTGTTTAGCTAGCGTTACATTTGCATCTCTAAGCTGACCACGCTCAGAATTATTAAGCGTGATGTTCTCAGCTTTTTTATCAAGCATATCTATAAGAAGAAGTAACCGGTCCCTCTCATTCTTATGAAAGCTACTCACGGGCATTGCCCATCCTCCAAGAAATCCCCTAAGGTGTCAAATTTTATTCTGCCATATGTCCATAGGACCACTCCCATGTGAAACGGAATAACACTCTCTAGCTATAATATCCGCGAAACCATCTTGGCCCAGCCATGAAAGCTCAAAAGAAAACTGGGCCTTATTCCCGAGATGAGCTTGTTCACCGAAATCGAGAGTAAGCGGAGTATGATCGGATTCGGCTCTTGCCAAAGCACGGACACTACAAGAGGAAACTTTTGTCCCCGCTCAACACTTGCCAAAACTCTGTCTAATTTCTCATAGTTGGGTGCTCCCACGTAAGCTGTCTACTGGATAGCGCGATCTCACGCAGATCCAAGCTCTCAATAATGGCATTAAAAACAAAAGACCTTCAAGGGTGTCATTAATTTTATCCTCTTGTCTACTTTTTCTCGGGAGGTTTAGACTAGCCACAATGGGAGTATCATAGGTAGTATCATGCATGCCATGTAGGCAAAAATCTTATGTGGCATATCAATTAATAAGAAGAGATGTGAGAGTAGTATCATAGGTAGATACTGTATCATAGCACGTAAAACTAGAAATTTTAGTGGCAAACACATCATGTACACATATTTGCATTGAGATTCTACAAAACATTAAATATGATGAAACTATGATACTAACTCATGATACTATGCATTGTAGGTGTTGTATCATAAATTAGTATCATATATATGATACTAGTCTATGATACTTCCCATTGTGACTAGTCTTAGTATAACCCGTATATGTCTGACGTGTGGCCGTGAGGAAGAAGACACCATGCATGCCTTGCTTACATTTACACACGCAAGTCAACTTTGGGCTGAAATGAGGGATGTATGGCACCTACAAACACCAGCGGATCTCCAGCTGAATTCCCGTACGTGGCTAAAGGAAGTTCTACTATTAGGCAAGCCTCGGACTATTGATGTATTGTTGTTGACCATTTGGAGGATCTGGTATGCACACAGTAAGATTACCCATGCAAAACTGTTTCCCTCAATCGAGGGATCCAAAAGGTTTCTCATTAATTATATGCAAATCTTGAGAAGGATTCCTAGTCATTCGACTGAGGAGGTAATTAAAGGGTAACAAATCTCGGTGAGTGATATTTTAGACGTCCCTGAAACAACATAGCAGACGAACTCTGGTGAGAAAAAGTGAGTCAAGCATTCCCTTGGATGGGTTAAATTAAACTGTGACGGATCATTCAAAGTAAAAGATGGTACTATCCAAGTGAAACAGATGGAAAAAAGATGGTACTGTCCAAGTAAAAGGGCTGGGTGATTCTTAGAGATGCAGATGGACAAATAGTGATCTATGCATGTCGATAGCTAGTCCAGTGTTCAGATCCTTTGGAAGCAGAAGCTATAGTGTGCCATGAAGGATTGATGTTAACTCTACAACTCAATCCAAAGGTGGAATAATAAATTACGCTCGACGCGTAGATACCTTGGGGGTTGGTCCAAGCACATGACTGGATTACTAAAGAAAGAAAAACTCAGCCTATCATCGAAAATAGATGATCTGGAGGCACTCGCCGAGGTACGACCGTTAACTATGCAGGAGATTGATCTTAAAAGTCAACTCAATGCAACGTTAGCGGGTCTACTAAGGGATGAGGAAATCAAGTGGTACCAAAGATCTAAAGCCCAATTTTTGCTAGAAGGAGATTCGAATACGAGATACTTTCATAGTGTAGCCAATGGCAGACACAGAAAGCAACTCATTCATTCTTTAGTCCGAGAAGAGGGCGCGATTGAAGGTCATGAACAACTTAAGTCCTATATTACATCTTATTACAACGGTCTGTTCGGCGCCCCCGAGGAATCTGTTATATCCATGGATGAATCCAGGATTGATGATATTCCTCAAGTGTCCCCACAAAAAAACGTATTCTGACTTCTCCCTATTCTGGGGAAGAAATTAGGAAAGCGATTTTTCAGATGGAACATAATAAGGCGCTCGGGCCGGATGGTTTCCCAACAGAATTTCATCAGTCTTTCTAAGACATAATTAAGAATGATCTTTTGGAACTTTTTAGTGAACTACATAAGGGGAAACTTGAACTGTTTCGCATCAATTTTGGTGAAATCATTCTCTTATCAAAAGTGATTGATGCGGAACGGATTCAACAATGTAGACCTATATGTCTCCTTAATGTTTGATTTAAAAAAATTACAAAAGTGGCTACTATTAGGCTTAATTCGGTGGATGATGATGTGGTACTTACATCCCAGACTGCTTTTATGCATGGTAGATACATCCTAGATGGTGTTGTCACTTTGCATGAAACAATTCATGAGATGCACCGCAAAAAGTTGAATGGGGTAGTACTCAAAATTGACTTTGAAAAGGCCTATGACATGGTCAAGTGGTCTTTTCTTCAACAGACCCTCGGGATAATGAAAGGTTTTTCCGATGAGTGGCGCGCTGTAACTAACAACTTTGATCTTGGAGAAAGTGTTGCCATCAATGTCAATGATGACGTTGGTACATATTTCCAAACAAAAAAATGTTTAAGGCAAGGCGATCCCCTATCTCCAATGTTGTTTAACATTGTGGCGGATATGCTTGCTATTATAATTGAGCAGGCTAAACTCGATGGCCAGATCGAAGGGGTAGTTCCTCATTTAGTTGATGGAGGCTTATCTATCCTTGAATATGCCGATGACACAATCTTATTTATGGACCATGACCTGGACAAAGCACGAAATCTAAAGTTAATTCTTTCAGCTTTAGAGAAATTTTCAGGACTCAAGATAAACTTTCATAAAAGTGAATTGTTCTGTTTCGGAGAGGCCAAAGATGACGCCAACCTATATGTTGAATTATTCGGATGTGGGCTTGGGTGTTTTCCAATTAGCTACCTGATACGTCTCCAACGTATCGATAATTTCTTATGTTCCATGCTACTTTATTGATGATACCTACATGTTTTATACACATTATATGTCGTATTTACGCATTTTCTGGAACTAACCTATTAACAAGATGCCGAAGAGCCGCTTGTCGCTTTCTCGCTGTTTTTGGTTTCAGAAATCCTAGTAAGGAAATATTCTCGGAATTGGACGAAATCAACGCCCGGGGTCCTATTTTTGCACGGAGCTTCCGGAAGACCGAAGAGATAACGAAGTGGGGCGACGAGGCGCCGCCACCATAGGGCCGCGCGGCCGGAGGGGGCCCGCGCCGCCCTATGGTGTGGGCCCCTCGTCAGCCCCCCGACCTACCCTTCCGCCTACTTAAAGCCTCCGTCGCGAAACCCCCAGCATCGAGAGCCACGATACGGAAAACCTTCCGCGAGACGCCGCCGCCGCGAATCCCATCTCGGGGGATTCGAGAGATCGCCTCCGGCACCCTGCCGGAGAGGGGATTCATCTCCCGGAGGACTCTTCATCGCCATGATCGCCTCCGGAGTGATGAGTGAGTAGTTCACCCCTGGACTATGGGTCCATAGCAGTAGCTAGATGGTCGTCTTCTCCTTGTTGTGCTTCATTGTTGGATCTTGTGAGCTGCCTAACATGATCAAGATCATCTATCCGTAATACTATATGTTGTGTTTGTCGGGATCCGATGGATAGAGAATACTATGTTATGGTGATTATCAATCTATTGTTTATGTGTTGTTTATGATCTTGCATGCTCTCCGTTATTAGTAGAGGCTCTGGCCAAGTTTTTACTCTTAACTCCAAGAGGGAGTATTTATGCTCGATAGTGGGTTCATGCCTTCATTGACACCTGGGATAGTGACAGAAAGTTCTAAGGTTGTGATGTGCTGTTGCCACTAGGGATAAAACATTGATTCTATGTCTAAGGATGTAGTTGTCGATTACATTACGCACCATACTTAATGCAATTGTCTCGTTGCTTAGCAACTTAATACTGAATGGGGTTCGGATGATAACCTCGAAGGTGGACTTTTTAGGCATAGATGCAGCTTGGATGGCGGTCTATGTACTTTGTCGTAATGCCCAATTAAATCTCACTATATTTATCATATCATGTATATGCATTGTTATGCCTTTCTCTATTTGTCAATTGCCCGGCTGTAATTTGTTCACCCAACATGCTTTTATCTTATGGGAGAGACACCTCTAGTGAACTGTGGACCCCGGTCCTACTCTTTACATAGCATACAATCTACTGCAATTGTGTTTTACTGTTTTCTTGCAAACAATCATCTTCCACTCGATACGCTTAATCCTTTGTTACAGCAAGCCGGTGAGATTGACAACCTCACTCGTTTCGTTGGGGCAAAGTACTTTGGTTTTGTTGTGCAGATTCCACGTTGGCGCCGGAATCCCCGTTGTTGCGCCGCATCACATTTCGCCACCATCAACCTTCAACGTGCTTCTTGGCTCCTACTGGTTCGATTAAACCTTGGTTTCATACTGAGGGAAACTTGCTTCTATACGCATCATACCTTCCACTTGGGGTTCCCAACGGACGTGTGCATCTACGCGTATCACTACCTCGACATTCCGATTCGTTACCGGAGGCTTACGTTGGCCGAATGGAAAATTGTCGAGGAAAGACTCCAAAAGCGTCTGAGTAGTTGGAAAGGAAAATTTTATCCCTTGGGGGGAAGATTAGTTCTCATTAATTCAGTACTTACAAATACTAGATGTGTCTCTCCATAAAGATAAATAGCATGTTGGATGAACAAATTACAGCTGGGCAATTGACAGAATATCGACCATACATGACAAAATGATTACTATGAGATTTGTTTGGGCATTGCAACATAATATATAGACCGTAATCCAACTGCGTCTATGACTAATAATCCACCTTCCGGTTATCATTCGAACCCCTTTCAGTATTAAGTTGCAAGCAACAAATTATCGCATTAAGCAATATGTGTAAAGTAAACAATAGAATTCCCCTCTGATAAAACATTGTTGTTTTCTCCCTAGTAGCAACAACACATCTACAATCTTAGAAGTTACTGTCACTCTCCCATATTACTAGAGGCATGAACCTACTATCGAGCATAAATACCCCCTCTTGGAGTCACAAGCATCTACTTGGCTAGAGTATCGACTAACAACAGAGAGCATGCTAGATCACAAATAACATATGACATGAATATATAATCGACCACAATATAGTATACAATATTCATCGGACCCCAGCAAACAAAACATGTAGGATTACATAAGGATGATCTTGATCATGTAGGGCAGCTCACAAGATCTAAACATGTGGCACAAAATGGAGAAGACAACCATCTAGCTACTACTATGGACCCATAGTTCAGGGATGAACTACTCATGCATCACTTCGGAGGCGGGCATGGCGATGTAGATGCCTCCGGCGATGATTTCCCCCTCCGGCAGGGTGCCGGGAAGAGCTTCAGAACTCCCCGAGATGGGTTTTGCGATGGCGACCGCGACGGAACTTTTCGTGGATGGAGGCTCAGGTATTTAGAGTTTTCCCGAGATCGTGAATAAATAGGCGGAGGGGCGATGTTGGTGGAGGCCAGGGTGGCCCACACCACCCCTAGGCATGGGCCAGGGCCAGGCCGCGCCTAGGGCAGGTGTGGCCGCCCTGCTGCCCCCTTGAACTCCCCTCTGGACTCTGTCTTTGTTACAGTAAAATATTGACTTCAGCTTTTGTTTCGTCCAATTCCGAGAATACTACCTGTACAACTTTTCTAAAATACAAAAACAGCAGAAAACAGGAACTAGCACTGTGGCATCTTGTTAATAGGTTAGTGCCAGAAAGTGTATAAAAGTGCAACAAAGTATGAGCAAAACATATATGAATTGGTGTAAAATAAGCATGAAGCATCAGCCGGTGCGGTATTCAGAGTACATGCCGGCCCGCCTCCACTTCTGCGCATCGGCGGAATCGATGCCTCTTCCCGGTAGGCGACTGAATCAAATGGCCCGACGGCAGAAGTGGGTGGTGCGGGCGTCAGCGGGTGACTGGTGTCGGGAGCGCACGGCTGGTACGGACGGTGGCGAGTAGCTTGTACGGGGGACGCGAGGCTACTGCTGGTGGGGAGACATGCTGCAAGGGGTGGCGACCACCTTCTACGGTGGCACACAGATTCCGGCCGAACCGGGAATGGTCCGAGAGGTGGTGCGAGAGCTATCAAAGCAAGGATTAGAGCATCTCCAGTCGTGTCCCCCAAAGCGTCCCCCAAAGGGATTTGGGCGCGCCGGACAAAAAATGCGTTCCAGCCGCGTCCCCCAAAGCCCATTTTTGTCCGGCGCGCCCCGATACGGTGTCCGGCGCCCCAAGCCCGTCCCCGTCCCACAGGGGACGCTCCGGGCACGCCGGACACAACGAAAAGCAAGGCGAACCGACGCGGGGCCGACGCGTCAGTGGCTCGGAAGGCTAAAACCCCGTCGCCTACCTTAATGGCGTCCCTGTTTTCCCAGGCGACGCAGGGACGCGTCTCATCGTGGAAGGCCGCGTGGCCGTCCGCGCCGGCATTATTGCGTGCAACCACCCGCTGCCGCCGCTGTTTTAAGACGCCCTGCAGTTCTCACCGCTGTTTCAAACCTTCTCGTCACCGCCGCCTCCCCCCTCCCAGATCTTCTCCTCGCCGCTGCAAAAATGTCGAGCTCGTCCTCCCGCAAGATCGCCGCGGCGAATGGCTTCGGCCGCGGCAGCCTCACCGTGCAGGAGGCATGGGCGTTGTACCACGCCCGGTATCCAGTCCCGCCGGACATGCGGCTGCCAAGCAGCGGCGGCTGGAAGATGGCCGTGAACGGCATTGGCGTCCCGCCGCCGCCGAAGCCGGGCACGGACCAATGGAGGGACGCCATCAAGGCCCGGCGGGCTCAACACATCGCCGAGGAGCGGTTCGATCCAACGTGGGCGGTCGACAACAACGACGAGTGGTGGAAGACTTACTTCAAGGCGAAGTACGACGTCGAGATGTACAGCACCGACAACCTCGTCGGCGGCCCCAACAGCTGGAACAAGGACGGCCGCGCCCTGTTCTGGGGCGTTCCGGGGCGCACCCTCGAGAACGTCATCCGCGGCATCCGCAACGGCGCTCCAAGGTTGGAGATGCCGTCGTCACCGCCGCCGTCTCCTCAATGGCAGCCGAGGAAGACGACGTACTCGTCCTCCTCGCACTCTTCTTCCTCAGGACCGGCGCGATCGACGCCGTCCTCGTCGTACCGGTCGGCGCCCTACACCGTCCCCAAACGGGAGGTCAAGGAGGAGCCGACGACACCCGTCAACACGAGGCGTGGCGGCAGCGGCAGCCGGCGTCAGCAAGGGAGGCGCGGCGGCGCCCTCCTCATCCCGAAGCCGGAGGTGAAGGAGGAGCCGGAGGAAACGTCGCAGGCTGCGCTGCTGGCGGAGTATGAGCGGCAGCAGCGGCTCATCGCCAGCAGCGACGACCCCGAGGACTGCCCAGGGCTGCGGGCGGCGTTCTTGGCATCCATGAACGACAAGAACGCCTGGAGGGGCGACCTCGACGCGGCGATCGCCATGTCCATCCGCGACTCCGGCAAGCCGCTGGTGGACCTCACCGACGACGGCGAGGCAGGACCAAGCGGCTTGGTGAAGGACGAGCCCGTCGACGAGCCCGTCGAGGAGCGCGTCAAGCAGGAGGTCGTCACCGACGCCATGTACAACTTCCAGCAGTACTACGACGCCTCCGGCCGCCGCAAGTGGTTCTAGATTAGGTTTAGTTTAAATTTAGTCAAATTTCGTTCGAATCTATGTAAGTTTGGACGAATCTTAATCGAATCTCGTTAAGTTTAAAATTTCCAAAATTTTGTTTGGGGGACGCGACTGGGGAGCGACGTCCCCCAAACGCGGCACGAAAGAAACACGTCCCCCAAACGCTCAATCCGGTGTGTTTGGGGGACGGTTTGGGGGACGCGACTGGAGATGCTCTTAGAGGCATGACAGCGAGAACGGGGTCGTGGCGCCGGCGACAGTAGCTTTTGTTGCACGGTGGGGATCCAGCAATTTTTTCAGATGAATCCTACGGATGTTCTTGGGGATGGATGGGAACCACGCGGCTTGTATTGGGGAGAGAAAAATAAGTGGATCTCGGGTCAATTAGCATGCAGGGTGAAGATGCTCTATAGGTGGCTCACTATTTTCCTCGTTCATATTACTTGCCATATTAAGACTAATTGAATGTAGAGAAATGAAATATAATTATAGCTAATTAAATTTGATTGATTCGGGAGTAGTGGAAAGTGATCAAACGAAGCAGAGATCTCAGATTAGATCAACGGTTCAGATGCTCTGAATCTCCTTCATCAAACGCGTTGTACGACCTACGACTAACTCCAATATAATAGTATAGATGGTACTGTATATGATTTCTTTCTTCCAGTTACCCAAAAGAGTCTTCCATAGATTGGATTATTTCCGATCGAGATTCTTTGGCAAGGGGATAATGAGAAAAAAAAATCGGTTGACCAAATGGAATGTTGTTTGTCGTCTAAAAGATCAAGGTGGACTCGGAGTCCATGATCTTGAAGTTAAAAACCGGGCTTTGCTAAGGAAATGGCTGGCTAGGTTATTAACTGAGGATGGCCAATGGCAACAACTATTGCGGAGAAAGTATGTGGGTTCAAAAGCTATATCTCAGGTCATATGGAAACCAGGAGATTCACACTTTTGGGCTGACATCATGGTAACTAAGAAATACTTTTCCCGTTTGGTTCATTCTCCATTAGGAATGGGTCGGAGATAAGGTTCTGGGAGGATAGATGGTTAGGTACAACCACTCTCCGAGAACAATATCCAGCTTTGTATAATATTGTTCGCCATAAGAGTGATACCTTACAGGAAACATCTCCGCCCTCTATGACGTTCAGGCAAGATCTCATTGGCCCAAGATTAACTTCATGGAATGAATTGCTACAATGGTTAGCTCCATTCTAGTTAGTTCAGGGGGCTGATGAAGTTCGCTGGAATCTCACCAAGAATGGCAAATTCACGGTCAGTTCCATGTACAAGGCCTTAATTATACCCAGTCAACCGGTTGTTAATAATAAATCCATCTGGAAGATGAAGATACCTTTGAAAACAAAGGTCTTTGCATGGTATCTTCGTCGAGGTATGATTCTTACTCAGGATAACACCTTGCACAAAGCAATTGGCACGGCTGCACGAAATGTATTTTCTATCGTGAACAAGAGACAATAAAACACCTTTTCTT
The DNA here is from genome assembly GCF_022539505.1 of Lolium rigidum. Taxonomy (NCBI): domain Eukaryota; kingdom Viridiplantae; phylum Streptophyta; class Magnoliopsida; order Poales; family Poaceae; genus Lolium; species Lolium rigidum. The sequence goes on along the minus strand of NC_061511.1, from coordinate 79,308,695 downwards.
CAGTTGTCGAGTTGCTAGGTCTATATGGTCAATCATTCAGATAGGTTCTACCTTGAATCCTCCTCGAAGCATTGCAAATATTTTTGGCAATTGGCTAAATGGGGTTGATGCTAGGTATAAAACACTTATCAGGGTGGGAGCGATAGCTGTTGTATTGTCGCTTTGACTATGTAGAAATGACAAGGTTTTTAATGACAAAATTCTTCTCTCTTGCAGGTTGTCTACCGCGTTACGGCTTTGCTCCGTTCATGGTCGCCATCCCAACGATTGGAGGATCGCGGCCTCTTTACGAAGATGTCTATATGATTGAAGAACACGGCGAAGAAGTTTATTTCCCAACATGGGTAGCAGCATATTAGGCGGATTGAGGCAAATGAAGCTTAGTCGCCGGGATAGTCACATTTTTTATCTTCCATTAAGGAGTCTGTTTATGAACATGTGGACTTGTGAACGGCTGTGTGCATCTTGTTATGCAGAGGCTAGGTGTAATGCTTAAAAACCTTTTAAATAATAAAGCGTCCTTTATCGAAAAAGAAGCAATCAAGGAGAAACAACAGAACTGATCTTCAATTCTGCATACTATTTCAGAGATTAAGGAGTACAATCATTTCTTTTGTAAAAGTGGACCAATCGAATCACTACCTCGGGAACCTCTTGAGAGTAGAGACTCGTTCATTCGTTTCAACTGGGTCAGGGCCTGAGGGTTTGTCTCAGGTTCTCATCCAAGACAACTATGTAATTCTTGTTGTTTAATATATAGCCATTTTACCCGTAAAATAAAAAGTGCAATTGGACTTCACCTAGCATGCTCTAGTATGTATGTTTGTGGGTACCTGTCCAAATGCCCATACATGATCTTAAGAACCCAAAATAAAACCACAAAGCAAAAAAAAATGCCCCAAGTCCTTAACCCAAATTTTCCATAGAAAGTTAGCTTGTGCAGAAGATGCAAGTGCACACAATTTATTTTTATACAATACAATTGCATAATGTAAGAATACCGGCTACCCAATAAACAAAAAAACAATACAAAGTCATGAAAATGTTTAGATGATTTTTTAAAACCTTCCAGATGTTATGTAAAATTAAAACATTGCTATTGCACACAGAAATTGCAATTACACAGAAAGTGTGAATATAAAAGAAGTGAAATTCGACTTCACCAAGCATGGTCTAGTCTGATTGTGGGTACCGGTCCATACAGTGCACTATTTTGCTGAAAAATAATTCATGTGCAGATCGATATGCTAAAATCTGGACTATATTTTTCAGAAAAACAACCGCTCAATTTGTGAGAGACGGAACGACTATCTTGCGCTTGACTCTGGAATTGACCTGACGTTACAAATCCTCTGCATTGTGGAGAAAATAAAAGTTTTTTTATAGGAAACGACAAGTGCATTCCTACAGTCCCAGAAGTCAGTATTGATCTTCAGTCTTTGGAATCCCTTGTCCAATAAAATCCATACTAGTCTAAAATTTTGAACGTGAAATAATTTAGCATGTGGATCCTTATCATCCCCGTGTGCTCCGTTGCTGGCTGCCGCAAAACACGCCACGAACTGTGCAGACATCACGAGAATCCATAGCGCACTGGCATTGAAGATAAAAACCAGTCCAGCAAGCAACATACAACGCTGTACGTGGACAGTGAAGAGCAGCGATGCCTGCACTGACCAAACCAAGATTCCCTCTCACAGGCAAAAGAACAGTAGTCGATCGATAAAGCCAAACTTGGCATTCCTGCCGTTCCAAAAATCAACACCTTACGAGTTACAGCACTGCACCTAGATACATGATCTTAACAGTACAAGTCTGGTCTACTACTTGATGATAGCAACGTGACATGATCAGAGCTAAAGGAGACGGCAAATTTTATACAGATCGATACTTGCAGGAAGTTTAGTCCAAGAGTGCAAAAATAAAATCGGAGATAGATAGATAGCTCAGCACTGATCAGCTGCTCCCCTCTTCCGGCTCAGCGCCGCTCGTAGCTGCAACAAGAACATGAAACGAAGGATCAGCTCAAGTGCATATTGTGGAGTAAACATCCCAACAGAATTCAGTAAGTTTCAGTTGGACTGACCGAGGGCGCGTTCAGATCCGAGCTCCGCAGCACACGCAGCCTCTTGGCGGTGGCGATGAACATGCTGCAAGAAGGATTGCGGCAAGACGAATTCATGAGCTTTACAGTTAATTAAGTCAAGAAGAACAGATTGTAGTTCGGGTTGCATGCATTTGGAAGACTGAAGAAAAGCTTACTCCCATGGGACGTCCCCGACCAGCATCTGGTCGCCCTCGTCGTCCTCGTACACCAGTGTGTACTCGCCGCTGCCGTCCAGCAGTCCGGTGATCGCCGGCTGTTTCCCCTCCGCGCAGGACCTCTGATCCCGTTGAGCTGCGGCACACACAAACAGAGGACATATCAAGTTCAGCCTCTAGACTCTCCACATAATCCAACTCGCATGCGGCTGCGGCCGGACGGTGCGTGCGTACCGGCGAGGAGGTCCCGGAAGAGGCGGTCGACGGCGACGGAGAGGTTGCCGTAGTCGCCTTGTGCCTTCAGGTCCACCTTCCGGCCGATGGGGACGCCGTCCATGTTCACCTTCACGAACAGGCCCTTGTAGCCGGCCTTGTCGTCGGCGCCGTTGCGTGGGTCGGCGGGCGGCCGCTTGGACGCCGAGGAGGAGGCCAGGTTCCGCCGGAACGAGCGCACCGGAGGCCACCCCACAACTGGAGCCGCGGCCGCTAGCGTTCTGCTGCACGTTGCAGACACAAGCAGCAAGTGAATCAGCGCAATCTTGGAGCAAAAAAATCGGGTCTTTTGTTCTTCTACACATTGGCATCTCCAAAATAGTGAGATTTTCTCAAAACAGGGATGCATCTCACTCAAATGTGTAAAGACGCACCACGATAAAAGTAAGTGGCTGGCAACAAGAATTTCTTCAAAGAAAAGACAGAAGTGGACGACAGGCACCAGGCAATCAGCTGCAACTGCCACCGCAAAGAAACTCCAAGCTTGGACAAAACAAAAAAGGCAGGATAGAGAACCGAACCTTGTCTTTGAGCCGTTGCTTCTACCCTTTACCCCAGTAGCACCACGGTTCCTCTCCTCCTTGGAACCTGGAAGTTTGAACAACAAAAGGCTTAGTTAGTCCAAACAAGCTGATCAAAGAATGAAACTTTGGAGCAAGAACAAGAATAAACTCTGGAGCAAGATCAAGAATCAAACATGAAACGCCACCTGCTTGGCCTTGTGATCCGGAGAAGTAACCAGGCAACCCGAGGCTCAGCTCAAGCCCGCTCTCCTCGTCGCCGGAGCCATTCCAAGCCATCTCTCTCCCCTCTCTCTCTCTCTCTCTACGCTAGCTGCTCAAACGGGTCACAAGAGGCACAGCAAGATCACAGGTCACAAGAGCCACCCTACCTCTGTGTGCGTCTCTGAACTCTGGAGCGCAGGAAATGGGGGAGCATATATAGATGAGTTGACGGGGGAGGGAAAGGCTGCGAGGGGAGAGGACACAATACAGCTGGTGCTGCGCCCGAGAAGCAGGCAGAGACCGGAAAGGCCAAGGGAGGCTTGGAGAAGGGACAAGGTTTGAGGGGTTTGAGAAGGGCATTAAAAGGGAGGGATTTGCGGCAGTGTGTAGAGATGGAGACAATGAAAGCTACTGCCTTTCCACTCTCTAGGCCTTCACTCTCTCCACTCGATTGCTCTCCTCTTCCGATGCTCCATTGCTCCTCTCGCTCTCAACAATCTCCCTCGATGCTGCATAGGTGTATGAGAGGTGGATTTTGACAAAAACTATCCCTTCTAGCAAATTATTTTATGTAATAAACTCTCAATAAAATTATTTCATAAATTTAACACTTTTGAATAAAGCTTGTCACAAGGGCGCTACCCTCTTCGACGTAACACCTTTCACATTGGCACTACCGCTCTGCCAACATGGCAAGGTGGTCCCCAAGGCTCGGTTAGGTAGCGCTCTGCTGAGTGACGCTATCTTATGTAACTCAACATCCTTGACCTCGGCGCTACCTTTTTGATTGGCTTAACCCGTGTTGGCCTTCCCCAGCCACCCCACATAACTCCATACATCTAACACATCCACGGACATGCCATGGCCTAGGGCGACAGGGGCGGATCCTCACCCCCCCCTCCTCTCAAATCCACGTCTCATATCGTCAAGATCTGAAGCAAACTTCGGTCTACATCCCCTTAGATATTCTCATTCAATCCCATCAATCCTTTTGCTACTATAGGTGAAACCCTAGTTCATCCCAAATTTTGAAATTTGTGTGGTCAATTGCTATTATTTGTTGTCATGTACTGACATGGGTATGCTATATCGGGTACTCAGTATTACCATCCCAGGTACGAAGTTCAGGACAAAATAGGCGAAACCCCATGAAGGAAAGTACATGAAGCCGAAGCCCAATTACTATGTAAAATAGAAAAGCTAGGCCCATATTGGGTGAACCGACATACATAATGTAACCGACTTCGAGATGGACTCTAAGACATAGCCCACTATATAAGTGCTAGGAGGAGCCACCGAGGGGGAATAGATCCCACAACTCGCAACACCCTATAACCCTAGTTCTCAAAAATACAATCTCGACGACTTTCGCCCTTGTTCATACTTTCATCAGCTACCTAATTTGGTTGACTGGTTTTTGAGTTCACCAGTGTTCTCCTTCCTGAAAACCCAAGTCCATCATTATGAGCATTGATGAGGTTACCCCTTGTCAGGTACCATTTGTGTTTGGTTGGGAATGTTGTTGTGGTTTTGTTCATGTGTGACCTAGTTAGGGTTAAGTTATGTTGCTAGTATTTGGTTTAATCTTGGCATGTGTAGGTGTAAGATATTACTAATGTATTTTTCAAATGGGCATCTTATAGTTATCTATAGGTAAGATATATCTGAAATAAAAATTATGATTATTTGTTCACTTATCATACATTTGAAATATTTTATTCCACATTAAGTTTTTTTCTTGAAAATTGTTGTAGGTATGGTGTCTCTATCCGATCCGAAGGACAAATAGAGGAATTGGAAGTGCACCGCTCACCGTAGGCCAACAATTTTCCACAAGGGACTGAACAAGCTCATTGTTGGTAGGGTGAACTTTGTGTGCCTAAGCGGTATGATGATTGGGATGATAAATATGGAAGAAGGTTTTAGATGTGTCATAATTATGCATATGACAAGGTCAAGCCAAAAAAAACTGTATGACTACCCACCAGTTTGTGTATGCATTTGGATGCGTCCTAATTATCACTAGTAGAAAAAGGGGATTCTGTCATGGTTGGTAAGGGCCTTTAGTCACGGGTTTGTAACCGGAACTAACCCCCCCCCACACGCACACACGCCCGTGGGCTGGGCTGCTTCAGCACTAGCACGCTTAACTTCTCAGTTTCTTCCGTCCCGCTTCTAAGTGCTCTGCGCGCACGTTATTGATTACTAATATCATATCAATCCTATTAACCTGTTGGTCACGATGCCATGCTTCTTTACTGTTTGAATGTCAAATAATTATTTTAATAAATAAAAATAATGATATAATAATAATCTTGAATAAATAAATAATAACAATTTTTAATTTTTTTTTGCAAAACCTAAAACCTGAAAATTTGCATACTTCCCTTTGGCAATTTAAAAATCTAAAAAACTGGCTGACCAGGTAAACCATGGAGAATAGTGATGTAACATTTTGCGTAGATACATTTTCATATATTAAACCTTTTTTTTCAAGTTCGTATGCAAAAGATATTCCCATTTACCAAAAAAATACTTGCAAAAAAAGTCAAAATTCATGTTTGTTATTTTATTAATAACTAGATCACCTAACCTACCTACATCTAGAAGGATTTTTTATTTTGAATTTTCTATCACTTTCTTTTGTATTTTATAAATCTAAAATATCTAGAAAACCTTTAGTCCGGGTTGGTGTTACAAATCAGAACTAAATGGTAGACCTTTAGTCCCGGTTTGTAACACAAACCAGGACTATAGGTTTTCGCACTAGAGGCAGCCTGCCGCAACCCGTTTAGTTTCGGTTGGTGTCTCCAACCGAAACTAAAGGTCACATTTGAACCTGGACTAAAACCTTGCGGGCGTTGACATAGGCATCCCAAATGGGCCTGCCGAAGATAGTACCCGGGGTTTACTGAAGGCCCATTACCCGAAGAATAAGAAGATTCGGGAGCCCAAGATATATTAAGGAAAGTTAGAGTTGTAATAGGAAGTGTTATTTGTAATCCGGCGGGATGAGTTAGAAACCGTCCCGGACTCCGTAACTTGTACAAAACGAAACCCTCGGCTCCACCTCCTATATAAGGGGGAGTCGAGGGACAAGAAAGGATCGAATCTACTGTCAACATAACCCTAGTTTTCATAATCAT
>NC_061511.1:79229462-79302189 GCF_022539505.1 Lolium rigidum | reverse complement strand
TTGTTTCAACCCTTGCCCTTTTTGGTGAAGGTGGACAAGGGGTTGATGGAGGAGTCGCTAGCCGCTGGCACTGGCCGAGGAGGCATAGCGTTTCTTCTTCCCTTCGATCGCGCCCAGGCGATCACTGCCGTGACGACTGCTCATGCAGCAAGAGCCAGAGCACCAAATATCAAAATGGTCGCAGCGCCGACATTCTGTCGAGGAGGCGATGTTTCTTCTCCTTCGACTGGCGTCTCCGAGGCGACTAATGTATGTGACGTACTCGTTCGAGCAGCCACATCAACATTTGGTACTACTTCTTCATCATCACTACGAGTAAATGTCGACAACATAAAAGGCAACGGATACTAATCTGTGGAGCCTACACCCAAGCACAAGTCCTTGGATGTAGCCTCGGGGGCTACTCCCATCGGGAACGCTGTTCGCGTGCCCGATGAATTTTTATCAAAATAAAGAAACAGAAGTGAGTATATTTCGAGTTACACAGATAACTCTACATATACTCCCATCGGGAAGACAAAATAAGTCATCAAATATGACTCGATAAAATGTGCTATTCCAAAGGTGAAAAGCACTCGATAATATATTCTCGTAACGCCAAAGTTGCGATCAATTTCCGAATGCCGCAAATTTGCGAAGGTAAGACCCCGGATCCGTTCTCGCTGGGCGTGGCATCGCCAAAGACTGCGCTCTCGCTACTTTTATCCATATCAACGTATACGAAGAAAAATCCTAACGGACGCGTTAGGTACTCGATAAATTTGACTGGGACTCGACGAATGGTAAGACCTTAAGCAGAGCACTCGTCGAAGTTTGCACCAGATCCCGAGATCATGTCCAGGGACGTGATCTTGAAGTAGGTTTTTGCGGATTGCCACTAGAGCAGTTAACTAGTACCTGATCCGTCAGATGAACTAGCCCCAATTACCATTATCCCTGTACAATATAGAATTTTATGTGAAGAAGTATAAATAAAAGCTCTCGAATAAAAATAAACAGTCGAGATTTTCCCTGACTCTACGATTCAAGCAAAATCTCGGGGGCTACTGACATAGGCATCCCAAATGGGCCTGCCGAAGATAGTACCCGGGGTTTATCGAAGGCCCATTACCCGAAGAATAAGAAGATTCGAGAGCCCAAGATATATTAAGGAAAGTTAGAGTTGTAATAGGAAGTGTTATTTGTAATCTGGCGGGATGAGTTAGAAACCGTCCCGGACTCTGTAACTTGTACAAAACGAAACCCTCGGCTCCACCTCCTATATAAGGGGGAGTCGAGGGACAAAGAAAGGATCGAATCTACTGTCAACATAACCCTAGTTTTCATAATCATCGAGTACTTTTCGCCTGAACCTTCGAGATCAACTTGCCCTCTACTTCTAGCAAAACCCTAGTCTACAATCTGTAGGCATTGACAAGTTAATCCGTTGTCAGGCGTCCTTGTCGTTCGAACTGGGACTAATGCTCACATTAGTCGTAGATCATAAACACGAGCGGGACTAATGCTCCGGCAGACCTGAAAGAAAGGCTCGTTTTCTACTAGCGTATGCATTTTCCACAATGAAGTATCTAGTGCGTTACATTAATAATATTGAGTGTATTCGTGGAGTGAATAGACTTGGAGCAAAATAGCAATACAATAGTGAGGTCGCATATGAGAAGCAAATGAAGTGGAACTACGTACCTGAGTTGACTCGCGAGGAGGAGCGGGACAAAAGATTGAATAGAGAATCAGCGTTTGGAGAATTCGAAAGAGAACAAGGACCGGGAAGGGAATAATCTTCGTGAGATGGAATAGGAGAAAAAAAGAGAGAGGGCTCATCGTGGAAGAGAGAAGACGGAAGCGGAAGAAGATGCGAGAAAGCGAAAGGGAAAGTATCGGCGTTTTACTCGGTAGAATCATGTCTTTGATGTTGTAAACGTTAAGGTTATTTTGTGAACTTTCATATGTCATTCACTTTGATGTTGTAAACTTTAAAGTTAGGGAATTTTGTGTTCGTAAATCTTGTGTATAAAGGCTTTCCATTTGTGAAATATTAGTTGCCATTTCTAAACTTTGATGGGGAACATTATTAGCAATTTTCTAATAAAAATGGTTGGGTAGAGCCACTAGGAAGGGAGTTACCATATGAAGGGTAGCGCCATGGAGCTTGGCGCTACCGTCTTGCCACCGTGATACAAGGATCCATGCAATGCAACTCGATTAGGTAGCGCCCGATGCTACCGTTTGGACCAGAGATAACTACCGTCAGGAACAAATTTCAAAATTTGGGATGAACTAGGGTTCTACCTATAGTAGCAGAAAGATTGGTGGAATCGGAGGAGAATACCTAAGGAGAGGGATGGAGACCAAAATATAGCTCCATCCAAGATAGCTTGAGATCTAGGTAATTTCAGAGAGAGATTCGAGAGGATCGGGCGGTGAGAGGAGCCGCCGCTTCTCCCTAGGCTATGTCGTTTTCGTGGGTGTGTTTTATGTGGGGAGCTAGGTCGGGTGGCTGCGGAAGTTCGATGCGGGTCAGAGCCAATCAATAGGGTAGCACCGAGCTCCAGGGTGCTGAGCTACATAGGGCGCGTTTGGTAGCCTAGGCCTCCCCTTGGCTCGCATGGGGGCGCAATTTTTGGCCCGTTTGGTTTCCTGGGCTCCTCCACGTTGTCGCACTGCACGGTTCTTAAAGCACCCTTGGACCAGGCCCTAGAGGAACATCCTGATCGGCCATTTCTAGCGAGCCACCCTCGTCTCCGCACAAATCGACAACATCGCATTCCTGCAGAGCCACCGAGGGGAGATGGCGCGAGCTCGCGCGAAACGGCAAAAACTCAACGGGATGAATTCGGTCACCGAGCTCCAAATTTTGCCGCCCTATATAGGGGAGACTCTCTCACCACCAAATCCAAATCCCCCATTTCCCCCCATTTCGAGCTCATCCACCCTCCCCGATTAAGCGACATGGCTGGCTCTTCCTCATCCGCATGGTCCGCGAGGCTGGCAGCGGCGACATTGGCTGTGGCGGCGTCTACTGGCCGCGGATTATCGTCTTCTTACTCTGTGTCGATCACTCCAGTTGTTGTAAGCTTCTGCAAACCCTAGCCTTGGATCTAGATATTTTGGGTACACATGGGGATCTGAAAGAATTCATTGTAGGCCATTCCTTCGTCGCCGATCGAGGTTTGATCTGACTCTACCACGGGGACGGTTGTCGAGGTTACATCTGACTCGTCCATGGAGACGGTTGTCATTGTTGCATCTGACTCTTCCACGAGGTCGGTTGTGTTGTCTGCATCTTCGCCAGGGTCCCCTCTTCAGCGACCTCGGTGTTGCATGTGGCTCCTCTGACAGTAAGGTCATTTTTTTTTCATAGTTCATTGATGTGGTAGTGCTTAAGGATGTGGATGTGGTAGTGGTAGTTCATTGATGTGGTAGTGTTTAAGGATGTGGATGTGGTAGTGGCAGTTCATTGATGTGCTAACGCTTAGGTACGTCCTTCTAGTGTTTGTCATGTAGGCGATCATACCATTGGGCCCCTTGATCTTTCTGCTCCAACTGTCAATGCTCATTGTTGTCTATTTTCAAACAAACCTGCCATGGTTTGGTAACATGAGATTTTAGAGTTTGTGTTGAACCGGTTGGTTGAGCTCGTCCATAGCGGCGACTATTTGAACCTGTGATTCAAAGAGGCCCAGATGAAGAAGGTAGCTGCCAATGTCCATTCATTCGCTGCCATACATGTGAGCACTGTTCAGATCTACAACCACATCATAAGGTGGAGGACCAAGTGGAGCATCATAAGCAAGATCAAATCCGATCGCACTCTGGACTGGAGCGAAGATGGTTGCTCCTTCTATGCTGCTGATGAAGAGACAACTCAGGAGTACATTAAGGTAGTAAGCTTCACTGAGTTCCTTCATAGATCTGAAAGTATGTCATTTTCATCCGCACTAACACTTTTCATTTTGGATTGCAGTGCTACCGAGGGATCGTCAGTACGTCGGGACCCCGATCATGAACTATATTCAGATGAAGACGATCTTCGCCTCGGTTTGTCTGCAAGGTGCAGCTGTACCAACCTAACTTGTGCGTGAGGGAAATCAACTCAATTGCAGACAACGAAGAAGAGTATACCGAGTACCGTCAGCTGCAGCCATCGGAGAGGGCGATCTGATTTAGGACCTGACTATGCAAACAGTTTTCTGCTTAGTGCTTCTGCTTTCCTCTTCATCATCTGCTGATTTTGGGAGGTGCTCTCTTATCCCTCCATTAGCTAGGACTTGCTCGAACCTTATCTCCAGTATGTAATGATGAACTTGTTCGAGGTGGTATATACTAACTCTTCGTGTGATGAACCTGTGATGCATCACGAAGTATAGTTGCTTTGCTCGTGATGCATCGCCCATTAGGGTAAGTAATTGCTCTGTACTACCAGCAACTTTTGATGAACTAAATCTAGCTGAATTTGTTGTTATTCAGTTATCAATATTGTGTAACGTCACCACTCTAAGTGAAGGGATTACCACAACACGCTCATGTCTGCAACCAAAGAAGGTGTGCGCTGCACAATCAGGGCAGAAGATGCATGTGCAAGCACCCAAACAATGGGGGCTGGCTTCCCTCTTCGATGCAGAAAATGTCACACGAGTAACCAAACGACACGCCTTTATAATAGTGGTGCACGAAACCTGTCCAGGCTACCAAATGGGCCCACAGGGTAGCCCCAGTGAGCACGACGCTAGCCACCTTGCCACGCTAGCAGGGGTAGTGCCCTTGTGACATGCGCTAGCTAAAGGATTTAATTTGTGAAATAGTTTCGACCGAAGTTCATTCTATAAAATATTTTGTAAGAGGGTAAGGGCATCTCCAGCGGCGCGACGCAAACGGACGCTGAGCGACCGGTTTCGTCCGCCGTGACCGGAAATGCGTCTGGGCCCTGCTCTAGCGGGGCGACGCAAAGTGACCGGGCCGTCCGCGGAGACACAAACCTAGCCCAAAGATGCGCCAGGTTTGCGTCGCAGCGTCCGCACCGAGCGTTCTCCATTTCTTACCCGGTCCTGCAAGTCAGGGACAGAGAAATCGACCGCTTCGACTTGCTTCTTTTTCCCCTTCTTTGTTTCCCTAGTGCGACGCCGCCACCCCAACCCCAGCCGCCGCCGTCCCGCCGCAATGCCACAGTATCCGTCGGCTCCATTGTCGCCGCGCGGGAGAGCAGGATCGTACTCGGGGTTGGCTCCGGCGCGTACCTGCCGGCTATTTTCGGACCAAGCGTTGCCGGTTGCGCCGCCCTTCCGCCCCGCCCACGACCTGTTCGGTCAATTGCGTCGGTAGGTTTATTCTCCTGTTTTTGGCGCTATTTGTGCGCGGCCATTGATCAACAGTTCGTACCCATGCAGATGGACGCGTGGCATATGGTGGAGAAGTTCTGATCAGTCGGCGCAGACATTGGCAACTACTGCAGCCACCATGATCCATGAGTTCACCTCAAACCCAGGGCCGGTGCACCGGGGCTCTGTGAAGGGGCGCTCCAAAAACCTGCCGCGCAACAGAGTGGCAGGGCAGGCCCGCCTCCACAAGGACTACTTCCACCTCACCAATCTGATCTCCCCGGAAAAACTGTTCCGGCGCCGATACACGATGTCAAGGGACCTATTCTTGGTCATTCTACGGGGCGTCAGAAACTACGACCCCTACTTCCAATGCAGGCCTGATGCAACATGTGCGCTAGGCTTCACCTCCTACCAAAATGCTCCGCGGCTATTCGCATGCTCTCATATGGAATGGCTGCTGATATATTCGATGAGTATCTTTGAATGAGTGGGAGCACCTTCCTTGAGTCCATGTACAGGTTTTGCCAAGCCGTGATTGCCGTGTTCGGACATCATTACTATAGGGAGCCAACTGTTGAGGATACAAGGCGGCTCCTGTCTATCAACGAGTCTAGAGGGTTCCCAGGAATGATTGGCAGCATAGATTGCATGCACTGGGAGTGGAAAAACTGTCCATTTGGATAGCAGGATCAGTACAACAGGCATGAGGAGGGACGGACTGTCATTCTTGAAGCTGGTATATCTCAAGATTTATGGATTTGGCATTCATTCTTTGGCATGGCCGGTTCCAACAATGACATCAATGTGTTGCACCGATCACCAGTTTTCAACAGGCTTATGGAAGGCAAAGCTCCCCGGGTGAGCTACGAGATCAATGGAAATGAATACGACAAGCCATATTATCTTGCTGATGGCATCTACCCTGACTGGGCCACACTGGTGAAGACTGTCCGTAATCCAAACTCGGAGAAGACGAGGAGGTTTGCCAAGATGCAAGAGGCTTGCAGGAAAGATGTGGAGCGCGGATTTGGTGTGCTCTAAACTCGGTGGGCAATTGTCTGTCATCCGGCAAGAACATGGTAGCTGAAGACCATGCATGAGGTGATGACATGCTGCATGATCATGCACAACATGATCGTTGAGAACGAGCGTCCTGATGGCCGCAATGAGAACCACTGGGACTTCCAAGGTGAGCTGGTTGCGCCACTTCCTGGAGCTTTATCTTGGAAGGACTTGATACATATGAATGTAGAAGTCACTGACGAGAACGTCTGCAAACAGCTGCAGACGGATCTAATTGAGCATCACTGGGTATTGGCTGGCCATGAAGATCATGCCTACAGGAATACTATCTTATTTTCATGTAGACTTTTCAAAATTTGAATGTAATAACTATGACTTCGTTAAATTCTTTATTTTATTGTTTCGAAACTTCATAATTGATGCAAACGTAGAAATGCGTCAGGCCGCTGGAGCCACCCTCAGGCGCAAACGAACGCGCGGACAAAAACGGCCTGTCTCACGACGTCACAAACTGACGACACCGAAATGCGTGGAGCCGCTGGAGATGCCCTAAGCTTTGTGAAAATCCACCCAGGAGAGAGAAGTCTACTCCATGACTCCATACAGGTCGATCTGTCTACTAGTACCAATCTTTTTCACATGCTTCCATGAAAGATTACCTGTTGAAAATTCTTGCAGCCTTTGGCTGAGATCTCTCTCTCTCTCCAAATGCTCTGTCTCTTGTATGCTCAGGCTTTCCCCTCTCTCTCTAGAGATGCAGTAATAAAGGAGCAGTAGCTGTGCAGTGCAGAGACGGGGAATAAGGCAGGGAGGGATTCCAGGGCTGCGACAGGGCCCGGGAAAGGCAAACGGGAGAGCATCTACGCTGCTGCCCACGCAAGGGCGAAGAGGCGCAGCAAGGAAAGCCAGCTGACCAGACAGAGAAAACCTGCACCGCCTGACTGGCCATCCTCTCTCCCGTCTTCAATTTCTTGTGCTCGTGAAGATTTTTGAAATGGAAATTTCGTGGTTAGATTCCATTTTTAACACAGCAACATTCAAGCCACGATTTCATATGTTTGGCACTAGACATGCTCCTCAACGGGTGTCAGAATTTACCATCACCTAAAATTGGATATGGCTATCGTCGACATTGTTCTGGGTCCACTCGTCAGCGTGGTGATGTCATGAAAAATGAGGCTATATGATCACTACATCAAATGACATTGAAGAAGGCATGCGAAATTCGGGCTCAATTAATTTTCATAAGAAGTTAAAAATGTACTCCATCCATCCGCAAATAGATAGACCCGTATAAATTGAGTAAGAATGTCAATGGTTTCTATGTTTTGACAAATCATTTATACAAAAAATAATAAACATACCACTTCAATATCAATAGATCACACACAAGGTAAACTTTCATAACATATTTATTCCATATTGTAGTTGTTGATATCTTCTTATATATAATTGAAAACCATAATATATTTATTCCATACTGTACTCTCACTCGTTTTTTTATTCAAATGGACATAAACTATTTAATTTCAGTGTACATGAAAAGAAAGGAGTCTACAACTTAGTTGGACATCATTCTAGAAATTAGATTAAAATCTCTCGTTTGTGCAGTAACCCTATCATTTTGCTTTTTCCAATATTTTGATTTTTTAAACTACGCTTACTAGTTATTTTCATTAATAAATTATTAACTTCTACCTAAATTATGATTTTTTAGTTGTTACAAAATGGCCAATTCTCCAAAAGGACGATGATGAAATCCAAGTGTTTAACCGAAATTGATAAGAAGACTCCATATGACCTAAAGTGTTTCAGAAAAAAAATAGAAATCTCCGTGTCACGCAAAAACTTCGATTGGATAAACCAGGAAACAAAAGAAAAATGTACTTAAATTAGGTTTAGTCCTACCTCCACAAAATACTCATTTTAGAAGAGAACTTGCACTTGTCTAATAACTAAATAAAAGGACAAATAAAAGATATGTAGTTGTGTACTGGGTAAAATAATTAATGATGAAATATTTGCATAGGTTCCATATGCATGAACAAAAAGTTCAAGGTTGACCCTGCAATGCTCACCTTCCTAATTTAGTTTTCAAAACAATGTTTAATCATTGGTTTTACTTATCTAGAAACGGTAGCAAAACTAAACCACACATAAAATATTAGGAATGAGCAGTTTATTCAAGCTAATCAAGAAAAAAATTGTAATACAAAATATATAGAGATCATCATGTAACATAGAACATACAACAACAAAGTCTTACTCTCTTCCTATGCACTAACATTACATATAAGAGAAAATTATAGTAATATAGTGGAGACCAACAAATCTCATCAGGAGATACTTGACTTTCAGATAAAAATATAAATATAGAGAAGGTTGTTATGACCTCCGCTCACAAAATAGTTTTAGGCATTGGAAGCGAACTTTACAATATTATCGAAACTGTAATCATTATAAGCACAATCCAATTGTAAATCATGGAGATTATTCTCAACACAAACATATTTCACCTATGAAGTATAGTTCATATAATTATAGAATAAAATAGCTAGGACTGCCAAATGAGGGAGCAATATCATCACCACTAGTTATATCATCTCCAAAAATTCTTTTGACCCATTTATCATAAGATTCACCACAAATCAGGTCCACTTCAAGAATTCATCAAATAAACGCTCATCATAAAAATATCAGAATTACTATATTTTTTTTAGAGAAAAGACTCATTGGAATTTGAGATTTACCATTATTGGAGGATGGGTAGCTACTCCGTTCTCGTTTCCCACCACCCTTCTTCTTTTTGCTCTTCATTCTCTTCATCAATTTTTCTCCCGTCTCACTTTCAAAGCATTCTTCCTCGTAAAGCATTTTTTTCCTTATTTAAAATAATAGTAGTATCAAGAGATATATCGCAAGTATATTTAATATAAAATATCATATCAAGGGATATGAGATAAATCCATTCATAACCATGAAAATTTTATTTTTGTATAAAAATTAGTATTACAAAGAAGAATAAAACGTTTGTTTCCCGCAAGAATAACTAATTCTCTAATTAGCGGTATGCTCTCGGCGACAACAGCAAAAAACTCATGTCCTCTCCTCCGGGGCCACCGCCCGGGTGGCCAGCGCTCTTCTCGCTAGGGACCGGGGCCTCACAACCACTTTCATTTTCGTTGTGTGGCTTGCTGACATCTGCCTCTTGCAGCGGCGAGGGGGAGAGAAAGGAGGGAGGGTGGCAGCAACTAGGGTTCGGAGAGGAGAGGGAGGGTTTAGGAGGCTTGGGGTTATAATTTGGGATTGATGGGTAGAACCCACATCCCACTTCACTCATGGCTCATCAATTGAAAAGAATGGAAATACATGTTCAAATTGTTATTACTGGTTAGGGTATCGACTATGGCCATAAACTGGCCACATGAAAAAAAAAGACTCTTCCAAACTTCCAAATAGATAGTGAAACCTTGTGACAGCCTGAAAAGTTTAAGAACAACCCTTAAGATTATGAGTAGCATATAAACATCAAATAATACTGTCTACTACACATAGCAATAGAAACCACAAGACACTACTCTGAGCTTATGTATAGCATATGAACTTTGACCCAAAGATTTGATCAACGGTATCTTGATTATATAGTACACAACTGATATTGCTAGATTTGTATTGAAAATCACTTTCTAACAGGAATCTTTCTGATCATTCCAATTCTACATCAAACATTTCTTATTTACATGGATTTTAATTATAGGTTAAAACAAAAATCTTTAAAAGTGTGCACGCCGTATTTATTGGAATGCACGGAGTAGGAAAAGTGACGGGACACATGTGAGGCGGAATGTGTGCAACTGGTTTAGAGGGGATGTATGTGGGATAAGGAAAGCTCAGCACTAACACACATCTGATGTGTAGTTAGTTAGCATTTGTTTAACCTCTTCCTTAACCTTAGGTAAAACATGGGCCGATTAAAATAAGATAAAGCGAAAATCTTTAGACTACTAGTCCATGATGAGATGGGATGGAAGATGCAGCGTGATGTGATACAAAATCTATGTTGCTAATGCTAGTGGTTGGCTTTGTTCACGAGCGACTATAGTAGCAAGTGTCGAGAGAAGAGCATCGAACCAAGACATGATGGGGATTGAGGAGAGCATCTTCAAGGATTTGTCACGTGTGATAATTTCTGTGGAAGTGCACTTACTCGATGGCAAATATATACAAGGGAAAGAGAACCAACCTGAGGTTGGGTGGTTAGGAGGGTGGTTGTACCCCCAGCCCACCAGAGTTCAAATCCCAGATTTGACATCTGTGTGTCTCATGAAGGCGGAATATTCATTCAGTGGGAGGCGACGTTCCCGTCGACAGCGAGGCCCTGTGGTGACTTCGTCAATTTCAAGATCCAATCCGCCGGCTCAGTCTTCCGGAGGTGCTCATAGGGGTAGGGTGTGCGTGTGTGCGTTCATAGGGGTGAGTGTATACGCGTGTATGTGAGCGTCTGCGTTTGTACTGTGTTTCTCAAAAAAAAAATATATACAAGGGAAATATTGAGTAAGATTGTTTGGTTAGTGTGGTGGCTGCATCGGGGCTGCGGGCTGCAACGGGAACGAGCAGAAAAGTTGGACAGAGACATGTACAAGTACAGTGGGGTGCTAGGGAAGATGTTCCCTTTTACCCAAAAGGATCTTTTTGAGTGCTAACCAATTTTTTCCTCCATGAAAGTAGAAATCTACTGCATGCATAAAAAGAAGATAGCAAGAATCTGAAAGAGACGTTTGGAGGCTTCACAGCAGAAATATAGAAAAAATGGCATGCCTACAAAAAGAGACACGAAAGCGAGAGATTGTTTTTAATCTCGTTTCTTCTTCTCCAACATTTTTAGGAGCAAATCCTTGTTCCACACTACAAGACTTTCTTAAGTTTCTTTCAACGTACTACTCGTGGAAAACAAATGGTGGAGAGAGAAAAATATTCAACTGTACCAGGATATCTTTTCGCAGAGAGGGAGAATATTTTTGGAAGGGAACATGTCTCTCTTCTGTTCTCTCTCGCAAGGACAGAGAGAAAAGTCTTGCGCGTAATGATTGTATTCTCCCGATAGTACAACGTAGGTAGTCTCAGGAGTGTAGTAGTACAGCCAGCCAGCCTGCCTGATGGCTGCGTAGTTCTTGTCAGGTCTTTTACAAAGTGTAAACTTGACCAGGACCAAATCTTCGTTGCAGGGCAGGCAGTAATAATGGATATCCTTAGCCGTGCTTCCTTTTCCAGAGCAGTACTACCACCGCCTGTTGACCATGGTGTAGAACAAGGTTCCACAATCCACATTCAATGCTTTTCTACAAGCACCTTGCAGTTACTTACTTTGGAGAATCTTCTAATAGTATATCTATTTGGTTCACAAATTACAAAACGGAGGAGTTGGAAAAACACAGAAACTTGATAGGATTGCAGTTACAAAATAGAGGATGGAAAAACAGATTGTTTTTGTACGAATAGCCATTTAGATGGAACACAAGGAAAATGTAGGAAACATGTCTTGATCCTACGCTGATGGAGTAGAGTGCATGTTGAAATTCGTATTTAATGAGGTGTAAGAATGCAAGTCGTAGGAATTTTAGAGGTGTCATTCCTTTCACCCAAAGAGATTCCTTAGAAAAAATCCTACAAATGGGAATACTCCAAATTTCTTTTGAAAATCCTACAATCCAAAGGCGCCCTTATTCTTTTCATAACTTTAAGGGTGTTACTAGGTTTTTTTTTTTCAATATGTTATGTAAGTTGAAGACCCTCTTATATTTTTTGGGAAAAAAATGTGGTAGGGAAAACCCTACAATGATTTCTTTCAAAATAATAAGAACCTAAATCTACGTCCGTGAGAACTTGAACCTAGGTGGCTAGGTTGTACATCTCACTTCTTGCTTTCTGTATTTTCAGGGTTGCTAACTAATATTTAATGTCCTTTTGTCGGTTAGAGTAAAATGTTTCATTTCCTACTGTTTTGAGCATATAGGCGTATGGCTTATGACCGTCGCGAATGGCCTCCAGACTCCAGAGGTACCAACATAGTACCGAAACCCAGCAAAAACATATTGATACAATATGATGCTGAAGATATCCCCATATAAATTAGAGCCCTTGGACATTACATGGTATATACAACTGAATCCATTTCAAAAGAATTACTGACAACAAGGATTGTCCATGTAGATAATTTGTATGTAGTTAGGACAATGAGATAAACAGAGGAAGTGAGCTCATATTGAAATTAGAGTCCTATATAAAATATTTGGTCCTGATAAAATATCACTATCTCGGTACTATCCTGACTTTGAAAGATCGTGATTTTTTTGGAAAAATTTATCTCGACTTACATGCCGAGCATTCTCTAGAAGAAGAAAAATATTGTGATAATCTAGCAACAGCCGGTAAGTGTTGGGAAGATATGGACTTGGAAGATATTATGCCTACTTTTATAATACCAAGTAATCTTTGGCTACTAATAGAGTAATGGTAAACTCGAAAGTGTTAAGGTCTCCTTGCACAACATGAATCTAGGAACCAAAAAATAACTATAATTCTATGATTAAAGATTAAACAAAACCAGAATTTCAACTATATGTACCTTCTGATTTCTTTGTTCCATAAAGAATTTTATTTATGTAGGATCCATCCACGGTTTGGTTTTTGTGTAACTGGAAAAGGTAATCTAAATCATTTGGTTTGCATACATACAAATAAATTCTTTCGGTAGTATTGAAATATGGAAACAATAATGGAAGGGAATATAAAACATGCAATTTTTAATGAAGAATTGAGACATGCAAAACGAAATCTAGGATTTGATCCTTCTAAATTAGTTGGCGTATAAACAATGTTCATGAACATTCCTTTGTGGAGTTATGAAACACAAACAACATTAGAATTTAAACCAAGTTAAATCCGTTTCATCAACAAACAAAAGCTCGATTTCTATCAGAATTTACCTTTTGAACAAGAAAAAAAGGTAAGTGCCTTGCCAAAGAGGGCCTTATTAGAGATACATAGAACGAGCGAGCGCCATCCAACCTTGCTGGAGAAAAATCCACGGCTAAAATGCGTTGGAATGACGCTTTCCATTCACGGAGAAGAGAGGTTTTGTGCTACAAGCACTTAGATTTCTTTCCGTGCTGCCAATGCATGGGGTACTATATTTCAGAAAAAAAAAGTTGACAAAATATATGGTATATCTCGATGGATCCACAGATTTTTCAATCGACCCCCAGTGTGCATACGAAGAAGCAAAGAGGAAAATCTAGCAGCCGAAATTGTCTCCCAATTATGAAAAATGTAAAATGAATTTTCAAATAATACTACTCACTGAATTCATCTTTTTACCGCGTCTCGATGAGTAATTCAAAGTCAAATTTAAAATTTATCATGTATTTTCAGTTGAAAAGCCACAGCATTTACGTACATGGTACACCCACGTATTTATGATAGGATGGGCCAACAGACCAGAGTCACCACGACCAGCAGTTGGTAAGAGCATCTCCAGCCGTTGGGACTTTCCAGGCCGAAATCCGGCGATATTTAGCGTCGGATTGGACGAAACTTTGGTCCGGGGAGCGCCGAAGTTTCAGCCTCTCTCCGGTAGACACCCGGGGGTTCGGCGTTTTTAGAGCAAAACGTCTCTAGATGTCAAATTTCATGCATAATTCGGCGAATTTGACTAGTTTTGCCAACATTTGGCTTATTTTTACAAATAAACGTTACACTTCAACAAAATAAGACAAGTTTTCAAACAAATCAAATGGAAACTAGTTGGTGTTGCCTCGAAGCATCCATATGTGCTCCACCAGATCATCCTGCAGCCGTTGATGCATTGTGGGGTCTCGAATCTCCTGACGCATAGCGATGAACGCAACCCACGATGTCGGCACCTGGTGGTTAGGCTGTGCAAGAGGACCTCTCTGTCATATGGTACATCTTGTTCGCTCAGAGGGACCGGATGCTTCCGCTCATTCTCGATAATCATGTTGTGTAAGCACACACAACAGTTCATCACCTCCCACATCTGATCTTTGGACCAAATCAAAGCGGGGAACCGGACTACAACAAATCTCTGCTGGAGGACACCAAATGCACGCTCGACGTCCTTTCGGCAAGCTTCTTGTTCATTGGCGAACTGCTGCTCCTTCGGGAGGGCGGAGCTTGAGATAGTCTTCACAAATGTTGCCCAGTTTGGATAGATACCGTCTGCAAGATAGTATCCCTTGTTGTACTGCCGGCCATTGATCACAAAGTTAACCAGGGGAGCATGACCCTCAACAAGCTTGGAGAAGACCGGCGAGCACTGCAAGACGTTGATATCGTTGTTGGATCCCGGCATACCAAAGAAGTAATGCCAAATCCAGAGATCATGGGTAGCCAGTGCCTCAAGTATCATAGTACAGCCTTTTTTGTGACCCTTGTACATTCCCTGCCAGGCAAACGGACAGTTCTTCCATTTCCAATGCATGCAGTCAATGCTTCCAAGCATCCCTGGAAATCCTCGAGCTTCATTGAAAGCGAGGATCTTAGCAGTGTCTTCGACAGTTGGTGAGATCAAGTAGAAGTCCCCGAACACTGCTATCACCGCCATGCAGAACCGGTAGAAACAATCAAGGGCGGTGGACTCCGCCATCTGAAGATAATCATCTGTAGAATCACCAGGAGCTCCATATGCCAGCATCCACATAGCCACCGTGCACTTTTGGAGGGAGGCAAACCCTGCCATGCAGGTGCAATCCAACTTGCATCTGAAATAGGAGTCGTAGTCTCGAAGGGCATACACAATTTTGAGGAAGAGCTTCCGGCTCATCCTGAAACGACGGCTGAAAACAGCCTCACCGTGCAATGGATCGTCGGCGAAGTAATCGGCGTAGAGCATGCAGTAGCCCTCCATTCGCTGCCTCGGCTTGCACTTCCGGCGACCTGGTGCCGACCCACCACAGCGGCCAATGACAGACTCGGCGTACAAGCTGGACAGGCAAGCGAGGATCATCAGGTGCTCCTCGTCTTGGGCGGCGGCTGCCGTTTCTTCTTCAAGAAGCTCGGCGAACATCTGCTCCTCCTCCTCGTCGGAGTCCATGTCCGGCCAGGTAGTTGGACAAACACCTGCCGGGCGTGTCGACGAGGAGCGACGCGAGGGACATGCCCGGCGGCGAAAATAGGCAGAGGGCACGACGGGCGGCGGAATATAGGCTGCTGGGTGGAGGAACGACGGAGTTCAGGCAAGCCTCCGGCGGATTGGCGAGGGGTGGCGCCGGCGGCGAGAGAGCAACGGTAGGGGAGGAGGGATTTGCGTCGATAAAGTGGTGGAGTTCGTGTGTTCTCTCGCCGACAGAGCGGGTCCGTTCCCGCTTTTCTCGCGTCCGGAGTCCCGAGCGCTCCCCGGGGACCAGGGATGGCCTGGGCTCTCCGGACGGGTGAAAGGCCTAATCCGAACGAAATCGAGGAGCCGGGGGCGTGACTGGCCCGTTTTCGTCCATCCGGATGACAAAAAGCCGTCCTAGGAGGTCTCGTCGGGGAGACGGCTGGGCTGGGATGCTCTAACAAATAGAGAAGCAACACGTGTCGCACGTTCGTGTCTCGGTGAAAGCAAAGCGACGAGAGTGCGTCTTGCCCGTCGTGACTGTGCATCCGACCGTGGAGTGGCCAGATGTGGCGCCACCATCCGTTCCAGTCCCATCCCAAAACAAGCGCGGAGATAATGTTCTGGTTGGCACGTTGTCATCTCATTGTCAACCCCATTACACGACAGGTTAAGCGAGGTGATGTTTGTGCTTGGGAGGTACATCACGGTTCACGGCAGTTGGCAGTGCTACTTTTGATTTGGTACCTTCTCAGCCGGTCGATGGGTGACTCCCTTGATCTTTCTAGCCTCCATAAATATGAAGCCTCTAACGTTTTTAAGTTCCGACCATTTCAACCTGAGATTTACCGCTCTGAATAATGTGGTGATTAGTTTGCCTACCTGGCAACCTAATCAGCATACATCATCGAAAAAATGTCTTCACAATATAAAAGGGAGAAAAATACATATATATTTCCCAAAGGAAGTATTGCACACGTACTACAATGTCTAATTTCGACGGTTAATTTAACTACTCTTTCCGGCTCTAAATACTTGTCACATGTTCATTAAGCATAGACATTAGCTTACGTTTTTTCCTAAATATGCGACACACATTTTCTGCTGGAGGGAGTTTAACAAAGTATTAGTTACATATACTAGTAAAAATATACCATTGAATCCGTATCCAAATTATTTTTTGGGATGATATAATTTTATAACAAATATCTTATGTAGAAATATTAGTTAATTATTTGGTCAAGAAAAAATCACGAAAAGCGAAGACAAAACCTAATAGGTGCGGAGGGAGTACGTGGATGAGAAAACTGAAATCACAAAATACCACTTGCAAAATTCCCACGCTT
This sequence comes from Lolium rigidum, assembly GCF_022539505.1. NCBI lineage: Eukaryota > Viridiplantae > Streptophyta > Magnoliopsida > Poales > Poaceae > Lolium > Lolium rigidum. The sequence continues at coordinate 79,285,387 of NC_061511.1, read as the reverse complement.
CCTTTTTCGGCAAGAACACATTTTTTTCTTATCAGAAGACAGGATAAGGGAAACTAGATGTTGCATAATTCCACAAGTGGGATCTTATCACTCGATCAGGCATGAGACATCTGGGTTCCAAGTGCCGGTCATCTCAGGGCGGAATAAACGTTTTCTCGAGACTTTTTAGTTGGCGATAGGAAGCACAAAAGTGAAAAAGGCGCACGCTTTTTCAAGTTCAACAAGGAAATTATACTCCGCCTATGACTTTCGATGGAGATCACCACAATTAGTTTTACAGTTGACTCTTTAGATGCATGCACGGTGACATGCTGTCGTGCGTCCTCATGCCGCGTCATAGTTACAGCAATGTCGTGTGTGGAGTCCAGCAACAACAAATGGATTTTCTGTTCGAATGTTTTTGGGGAATTACCGTTCATGGATCGAGCTATCAGTGTAAGATTCTACCTCCAGGTCATTTTCAACCTTTTTGAACAAAAATATAATAAAAAACTATAATAGGGCGTGTCTACTTTTTAGTGATTTTCTCTCGTTCTCTTAATGGAATGCAAAGAAACATGCGGCATTTCCATACCGTGAGATGATTGCAACGGAAAAAGATCAGTGCACCAAAAAAGACAACCAGGTACGACCTGAAAAACCCGTTCGCCTCGAGCGCTCCCGCGGGCGCTCGGGCGAACCCTAATCTCTCCCCCGCCTAGGTCCTCCCCTCCTGCCCCCACCGCCGCCGCCGCCGGCTGGAGCCGCCGGGCAAAGCCCGGCCGGTGCTGGTGGCGGCGGGCCTTCCTCTCCTCGCTTCGGGTCATAGGCGCGGGCGGCGTGGCCGGAGGTGATGTTTCCGCGCGGATCTCGGCGCATCCGGGGCAGGCTGGCCGGCGGCCTGCGGCCGGCGAGGCTCGCGCGTCTCGAGGCGGCCTGGGGGTGTGATGCGGATGCCGTCTCCGTGGGGAGCGGAGGCCGGCGGCTCGTGTGCCTCCCCCGACGTGGTCTGACCCGGCGGCGGTCGGCCCTCCCGGCGACGGAGACTGGAGAAGACGACGCGGTCGCCTTGGCGCAGCATGCTGTCAGGGTGGGGCGCGAGGGTGCGGATGGGCGGCCGCGCCGGCCGGATCTGGGCCAGGGGGCCCGATCTGGATCTGGCTGCCATGCCCTGCACCTGCCCGGAGGTTGCCATGCCATCCCAGGGGGGATCTGCTGGCACGCTGGGCCGGCAGCACGGAGGGCTGTGTCTGTCGGAGTGCCGTTCCCTGCAGTCTTCTAGCCTCGGCCATCTGCGGGGGTGTCTCAGGTCCTGTCAAGGTGGTGCCTTTCTCTGCGCGGTGGGAAGATCATGGATGCCGGGGCGGCGGCCCTGGAAGGTGGGAACCTTGTGGGTTGGCGGGCGAGCCCGAGGTTCTGGTGCTGGCTGGGGCCATGGACAGGGGGCTGTCATGGTGCTTAGCGAGCTGCGGTTTGTGGGGGCGTGGTGGCGGCCACCTCGGTGGCGTCCCTTGCCATGTTTGGGAGGTGGAGAGATCATGCCGAGAGGAAACTCTTGCCCTGGACCTTCTAGGGCCACGACGGCGGCGTCCATGGACGTCGCTTCCTTCTTGAAGGCGTCGTGCTGGCTTCTCCCTGCCCCCTTGCGTGCTCCGGGTGAAAACCCAAGATCTCCGGATCTGGCGGTGGCGGCACTCCGGTGTCGTGCTCTTCTTGAAGACACCGTCTTGGAGTCCACAACTCGAGGCTCTCCGATGGTTGTGACGGAGGTGATTCTTCGGCGATCTTCGGCAAGGCTTGCTCCGTGCCCCTAACCTTGTCGAGCTACCCTGGCGCTGCTGTTCGGTCTGTGGGCTTCGAGGGTTGGCCCCCGGTGGTGGTCGGCTTTCGGTGGCGTTTCTGCGACGGAGGAGTTCTGTTGAGGCGCGCGTGAAAATGGCTCGCTCTCGAGTGAGCTCCGGCCCGACACTGTAGACTCCAGCTCTTCTCCGAGTCTCGTAGGCGCTTTGGCTGAGCTCGTTGATCACGCTTCCGGTTGTAGCTTCTTCGGTAGTTCGTGTGGGTGTGTGGTGTCGTTCTGTAAGCTGGGTTCAGCACTTTGTATCGTTTTAGCCGTTGGTGGCTTTGTTAATTCAAAGTTGGGCACTTGAGTGCCTTTTATCTAAAAAGATGATTGCAACGGAGGGCTACTTAATAGGGCGCATAATGGGCCCAGTCTGGTCATGTAGAAAACAAAATCGTTCTCATATGTGTCATTTCTTTGAATTCCTTGCTGAGAACTAGCTTAGTGCTTAATCAGGTTTCATATCGTCTGATTTAGTTTGTGAATTGCTATTCGTGCACTACAAATTACTCTCAGTTTTAATGAATAATACTTATATTCTGATTGAAAACTCAAGCTGATTAAAGCTAACTATTTTTTTCAAAAACTATGAACAAATATGATAATCTATAGATATCATTTGAACACATGCTTCATGAGGCATCTAATGATATTATATTGGTTTTGTGTTTTGCATGTTAATGGTTTTTTTAGAAGTTTAGTCAAACTTTACATAGTTTGATTTTTTAAAACGACTAGTACAAATGCCCGTGCGTTGCCACGGGATCTTGAAAATTCATTTCGCAATGCACATATATAATTCACAACTCACTATAAAAATTTAAAATAAATCAAGGATATTATAATGTACTACTACATGATAATACCGAACATAATAACAAGACAACATTATTGTCCATCTTTGTGGTTCCAAGTTCTAGGTCTTCATATTACTCTTCCACGATAAGTCATAACTGTCAACTCAAAACCTGTCCTTTTGAATGTATTATTGTCTGCGTGCCACCAACACAGGACCCTACCCCATTCTTGCTCGCCAACCCCTGGTTCAACAATTTCACGTATTGGTTGGTTGGGTAGGAGGCACTCTTGTACTCTGGCGTGGCTCCTTGGCACCGAAGATTGAGTAAAACGACAACCTTAAGGTCTGCAGGCAATATCAAGTCAGAACATTGATCAAATGGAAATGAGAAGGTCACAGTTTTACAATAAAAACCTGAAATTCTTGAAGGTCCCAACAAAACCTCTGGCCGACTGTTCAATTTCAAATCACCTCAACCTAGTAGTAGATATACCGCCACTTTACAATCCCACCCTCGCTGGAGAAGTCCGCTAGTGAGGCAGCGCCAGAGATACGGTCACAGTTGTTCACGGAATCGAAATGAAGACTGCGAGGAGGGGAGCCACCGATGTCGAAGTCCTCATCGGAGATAGTTCGTGCTCTCAAAACAATTGCAAAATGATTTTCGGCAAAGATGGAATCAAAGAAAATAAATATATGTAAGATCCATTCATTTTACAGTTTTCACACTATAAGAAGATTACAACTGTAGTATAATGCGGATGGACAAACTTAGGCTGAATACGCTTTGTCTTCGGCGAAAGTTTTTTCTTAAATTTCCTTCCCACTTAGTTGGACTGCTGCAAGTTCAATTTAGGAGAACCTCTTGGATACACCGGAGCTATAGGTTGGCAACCATCCATGTAAATTTATTAATTGCCATCCATTGCTCTTGTAGCAGGTGGAGAGAATGCACATGGATCGAACAACATGCCACAAGGACCCAAAATAACACATGTTAAGCTTTCAGAGCAAACGATTCCACATACCTCAGTACAACAAGAACAGTGGCACAAACAAGCTGCAATACCAAGGACCCCAAACTGGGTTTCTCGTATCCGGCTACATATAATAAGCATACTCCTTCACATCCCTATAGTCAGGCCACCTTCCATTCAGCTGCCTTCATTATTTTCATTTTCTGAACTTCTTTATCAGCATCAGTGTTTTCTGATTTGTCAGCTGTCAAGTGTGCTTTATGATGCACATTGCTTGTTCAGTGTACATGGTGAGAATAAACGTTGGTGTACAAACATATCTTGCATTTTCTGATCGAGTACTCCAAGGATGGTCAGGTGAAAGAGTTTTTATTGGTCAGCAAGATGATTCGACCGAACCTATGTACCACTTCTAGTTCCCATGGCCACCAGTCAGTATATCTTTGTCTGAACCATGAGAAATAATTAGGTTCCGGTAACCATCAGCCAAGATATCAACTATGGGGAAGAATTAGCTACAGACTATCTTTGTCAAAATCGGTGACATATTACGAATGCACAGGTGAGATACATCTTTGCTGCTAGACTCAACTAACTCCGTGCAGCCTCAATCGAAAGCTGACAATGAATTTGAATTAATGAGGACTAAACACGTGTAGTGCTGAAATTGTAGCTCAGCATACAGGTTTCAGTTTAATTACTATAAGTGATGGATTTATCGTATATAGCTAACATATGGATTTATCTATATACCACAAGAAGCCAAGAAGACTATGCTCTTAACGGTAACACATCTTCTTGCATGCCAGAAAATTTCAAAATGCTAGCATCCAACCAATAGGGAACACCCTATATGGAGGCAATATTTTAAAGCACAAGATTGATAGGCAAAAGAATTAGTGAAACTTCGAAAAATCACCAAATCAAAATAGCATAAATTAATTCAATCCCAATCTTATTGGGTTTTGGTGTCAGCTGGCGGATGCAAGCATGAGCAAACTGGGTGTGAATGACAGTATTTTCATGCTCAGGGATAAATAAACAAGAGTGAGAAAAAAAAAGATAACTGCTTACAATAACTCTACTTACGAGTATCATTCTCATTTTATTCAAAAGAATGACCATAAATTATATATGCCAGTCAAAATAGATTCATAATAATACAGGAAGATGCCACATATGCCTCTTCCGCCAACAGACTTGGTCAGCTCCACATTCTCTTTGGCTAGAACAAAACCTCTTTCTCGTGGCGCTCAGTCTTTCTAAGCCTAATTTCTGAAAAATCTAGGCACCAATTTCTGAAAAATTTAGGCCAAGATTGTGAAAAATAACTGAAAGATCTGTTGAACCGTGAGTACACATGAGGCCAACCAGAAAATTTTCAGTTGCAGAAGACATAAAAAGTGACAAAACATTACCATAAATGCTAGTAGGGTATAAAAATAATTCGGTTAAGAATAATGTAAACTCACCAAGTATATCACCACTCAATAGTACTTCTGAATGCCCACCCATGTACCTACCCTGGGTTCCAAATAGAATCTGATAGATTTGAAACAAATTCACACAAAGTACAGTCACAACCACTGGAAGATTTCTCCATTTGCTTGCCAAAACATAATCACTGGATCTATCACCATACATTTCACCCTACATATTGAGTTTGCAATCAAATGAAGTTTTTGTGCACCTCAACTGGAAGTAGCCACGCCTACCATTCCGCAGCTCATAAGTGATACACACAAGGAATAAAGCCCAACTCCGCCTGCTTCGTTTCCCTCCTCAACATCGCTGCTTTCTAGAAATAAATCCCCGCTCAGTCCTTGGAGGCTTGCGAATGAACGGTCTCCACGGTGGAGGTGTGAAGCACATGGCGTCGCGGTGGAGCACATGCCCACGGTGAAAGGCAGCCGTGTGATCCTGGACCGATAATTATGATATCCAGAAATTAATAAATTGGGCACCTAGGTAACTAAACAGTGGTTGACATTATTTTTAGTAGCATAACATTTAGAAAAACCCAAGTAGTAGTGACTACTACCAGCATCAGGAAAACCCAAGTCTCTACTACTTAAAAAGACTAAAGTGGTTCCTTATTCTGCCATCTACAATACGTCAAACTCTTCGTCGTCCGTCCGAATGACCAATTTACCCTCCCACCAAAATACATACTACTGCAAGTGCCATCTCACCGTTTCACCTCTTTTCGTCTCCACACCCGACTGAACATCCCCGTCCCCTCTCCTTCTCGCCATCGCCGCCGTCACCTAGCATCGGTAGCCTCCACCGCAGATTGGCGCCGCCACGACGCTTCCGGACTCCGCATACTCCGCCATCTCCTCCCTCTGTCGCCATCTCCTCTGCACAATACTTGTCTCCTCGCTATTCCGCGGCTAACCCTAGCCGCTTATATTCGATGTGGAGATCTCCTCCTGGACTGCACCCGATCCGAGCCGTCTTACTGGGATCGTCATGCCGCATCACCATGAGCAGCCGTGGGCTACATCAGCACGAAGTTCCATCGAGCCCACGGCCACCGCGCAGCCTCATCCGCAGCGAGCCATGTCCGGCGGCGGGTGCAGCGTACGCACAATCCGGATCCTCACGCCGCACGACGCGATTAACCTTTTCTAGGTACGCACGGCATGGCGGACACTGTCCCTACCTCGCGAATTTTTGATGAAACACGTGGGTTTCTCGTGGCAGGGTTCGACCCTTCTTATCCCAGGAACTGACCATCCCTCTTCATTCAGGTGGTTTGCAGTGGTGGCGAAACAGAGGCGCATGGGAGGCCGCTGCTGGCTGACTTCGAGAAGCCCACGCCTTTGCTAGCAATGGGAGAAGGTTTGGGTGCTTCAAGTCTCTTCATGTAGCTTGCTTCGGAGAAATTGGGGTGGCTGTGTTAAAGTTAGATACAGAACAACTCAAAATTACCCTGATTTTTGTTGTGCTAGCTTGCTCATTGCTTCATTCTTGTGATCCGTCCAGGTGAAGTTATTTGTAATTTCTAGATCCATGATAACTGCATGTTATTTCATATGGAAGAAATAATATACCCTCCTTATATAGTTGTTGGACAATTTTCTTCTTCAGTTTGGATGCTCATGCTTAGGTGGAAGCAAAGATTTCACTTAAAGCGAAGATTTCACTTAAGATATAGGCTATCACAACGTGTTCTGTTATGACCTTATTTATGTACTGAATGAAAAATCTTACCTTCCTACATTTTATGCCTTGTCATACGCATCAGTTCGCACTATCTGTGATTTTTTATGATGATTCTATAAGGCACATTATGTAGCTTACAATCTTAACCCATTTTCATGACGATTTATTTGTTTTCTTCTCATCATTGTGAGGATTTTGCGTCTGTTCGGAATATTTTTGATGTAGCTATTTAGGATTTTTTTGCAGATGTGCTGGGTACAATAATGTCAATGTGACAACTTAAATGGCCAGTAATCATGGTTTATGGTGGAACTACTAAGGTAATGTTACCCCTGTTTTCTTGTGTTAAATTTACTGATTACTGATGCTATATGCTCTTTGTTTGATATAGTATTTTTAGATTAATTTGTGGACGTGACTCAAATCTTTGATAAACTGAACTAATTCTGTGACTTACAAATGGCTCTCGGTACAAGTAACAATTTGATGGAGCTATTTGTTCTAGAAACAAAGTTCACTGTAGCTGCCCATATGTGCTTACTGGCTTGTCAATTTAGTTGTAGGCTTGGTCTTTGGAGCTGGTAACCTGTTTCATGATCTGTTAAATATTTCAGTGTCGTTTACATGTTACTGATAATTTTCATACTTCGAGATTTTCTTAATGCACCCTGGACACTTTCAGGCCAATTCATATGCCACAATACCTGCTTTCCACTTAAGTGAATCACCTTTCAGTGTGCCTGAACTGGTATTGAAACAGCAGGCTCAAGGGAATCCACGACAGGGACGGGCCATCACCTACCTAGGTAAGAATCTCAGCATCCTAGACCACTTTCATGCATGTTGCTATTTACTTGATGCAAGTACCGCACCTAGCCAGACGCTTACAATTTAGTGTGTTGATCCTGGCGGTTCACCAAGATTTCTTTATTCTAATCAGTATATTTTTTAATACAATTTCTTTCTTGCTTCCTACTATCTCTACTACTTAAAAAGACTAAAGTGGTTCCTTATTCTGCCATCTACAATACGTCAAACTCTTCGTCGTCCGTCCGAATGACCAATTTACGCTCCCACCAAAATACATACTACTGCAAGTGCCATCTCACCGTTTCACCTCTTTTCGTCTCCACACCCGACTGAACATCCCCGTCCCCTCTCCTTCTCGCCATCGCCGCCGTCACCTAGCATCGGTAGCCTCCACCGCAGATTGGCGCCGCCACGACGCTTCCGGACTCCGCATACTCCGCCATCTCCTCCCTCTGTCGCCATCTCCTCTGCACAATACTGTCTCCTCGCTATTCCGCGGCTAACCCTAGCCGCTTATATTCTGATGTGGAGATCTCCTCCTGGACTGCACCCGATCCGAGCCGTCTTACAGGATCGTCATGCCGCATCACCATGAGCAGCCGTGGGCTACATCAGCACGAAGTTCCATCGAGCCCACGGCCACCGCGCAGCCTCATCTGCAGCGAGCCATGTCTGGCGGCGGGTGCAGCGTACGCACAATCTGGATCCTCACGCCGCACGACGCAATTAACCTTTTCTAGGTACGCACGGCATGGCAGACACTGTCCCTACCTCGCGAATTTTTGATGAAACACGTGGGTTTCTCGTGGCAGGGTTCGACCCTTCTTATCCCAGGAACTGACCATCCCTCTTCATTCAGGTGGTTTGCAGTGGTGGCGAAACAGAGGCGCATGGGAGGCCGCTGCTGGCTGACTTCGAGAAGCCCACGCCTTTGCTAGCAATGGGAGAAGGTTTGGGTGCTTCAAGTCTCTTCATGTAGCTTGCTTCGGAGAAATTGGGGTGGCTGTGTTAAAGTTAGATACAGAACAACTCAAAATTACCCTGATTTTTGTTGTGCTAGCTTGCTCATTGCTTCATTCTTGTGATCCGTCCAGGTGAAGTTATTTGTAATTTCTAGATCCATGATAACTGCATGTTATTTCATATGGAAGAAATAATATACCCTCCTTATATAGTTGTTGGACAATTTTCTTCTTCAGTTTGGATGCTCATGCTTAGGTGGAAGCAAAGATTTCACTTAAAGCGAAGATTTCACTTAAGATATAGGCTATCACAACGTGTTCTGTTATGACCTTATTTATGTACTGAATGAAAAATCTTACCTTCCTACATTTTATGCCTTGTCATACGCATCAGTTCGCACTATCTGTGATTTTTTATGATGATTCTATAAGGCACATTATGTAGCTTACAATCTTAACCCATTTTCATGACGATTTATTTGTTTTCTTCTCATCATTGTGAGGATTTTGCGTCTGTTCGGAATATTTTTGATGTAGCTATTTAGGATTTTTTTGCAGATGTGCTGGGTACAATAATGTCAATGTGACAACTTAAATGGCCAGTAATCATGGTTTATGGTGGAACTACTAAGGTAATGTTACCCCTGTTTTCTTGTGTTAAATTTACTGATTACTGATGCTATATGCTCTTTGTTTGATATAGTATTTTTAGATTAATTTGTGGACGTGACTCAAATCTTTGATAAACTGAACTAATTCTGTGACTTACAAATGGCTCTCGGTACAAGTAACAATTTGATGGAGCTATTTGTTCTAGAAACAAAGTTCACTGTAGCTGCCCATATGTGCTTACTGGCTTGTCAATTTAGTTGTAGGCTTGGTCTTTGGAGCTGGTAACCTGTTTCATGATCTGTTAAATATTTCAGTGTCGTTTACATGTTACTGATAATTTTCATACTTCGAGATTTTCTTAATGCACCCTGGACACTTTCAGGCCAATTCATATGCCACAATACCTGCTTTCCACTTAAGTGAATCACCTTTCAGTGTGCCTGAACTGGTATTGAAACAGCAGGCTCAAGGGAATCCACGACAGGGACGGGCCATCACCTACCTAGGTAAGAATCTCAGCATCCTAGACCACTTTCATGCATGTTGCTATTTACTTGATGCAAGTACCGCACCTAGCCAGACGCTTACAATTTAGTGTGTTGATCCTGGCGGTTCACCAAGATTTCTTTATTCTAATCAGTATATTTTTTAATACAATTTCTTTCTTGCTTCCTACTACTCGTGGAAATTGCTTGGTAAATCTTCTATGGTCGAGGCCTGCCGTGAGCTGTTTTTTTTTCTTCTCTAGAAGCATACCCGTGTGTAATTTCCTTCTCACATTTCTGTCCAGATAATTATGTGTGCTTTCTGATTTCTATGCATCAACGGAATCGAGGTTCAACATTTGTTTTTTGATATTGTGTAAAAAATAGAGAACGCTTAGAGACAATGAACACACTAGGGTTCAGGATGTGATCTGATGAAACAGATGGTAACTCCAACATATATGCGTTGCTTGTGGAACCCCAGGAACTCTTAGGTAATTCGATTCATTTCTTTTGTCAGCAAATGCATTAAAAATATAGTCATGCAAATGAAGCCATTTCTCTAGGATAACATAAGAACAGATTATTGTGATTATTTGCTGGAACAACTAGGTTATACTTATGGAATACTTGAAGTGATGTAAAGTAGATGTTCGGAAGGTGAAAGTGATGCATTATATATCCCCTTTTATCTGCCGTTTTTAAATATCGATGTGTGTACTTTGCAACTGAATCTCATATTTAGTGGTATGAAACAATGTTGTTCAAAGAAACATACCCAAAGGGATTATAAACCAAACTTCAAATATATACTTTTAAGATAAAAAAATTGTCAAGCAAAAGCTTTAATGATATGCAAATGGTGCAATATAATAAAGTATGCCGCCTCATAAAATTATGGCACTACAAAATGTTGTTTTCTGTTTCTCTATATTTATCAACTATTTATCTCTATCTCTACTACTTAAAAAGACTAAAGTGGTTCCTTATTCTGCCATCCGGAATACGTTTTTCTTCGTCGTTCCTTTCGTCGTCGGCGCTTCCTCCTTCGTCGTCCACATGGGCCAGGCCCAATGAAACCTGCGGTTCTTCGGTCGTAAGTTTCGCTAGCTTTCCAATCACTCCCGTCCTTCGTCCGCCCGCATCGTCAACGCGCATTACCTTGGCCTCCTTGCCCTCTCCATCCCTCTACACACTTGAATACTTGATCCCAGACCTAGGTCCGTTCCCGGCCGCCACCACCTAAATCCTGGACACATGCCCCTCGCCCCTGACGATGGAGGTGGAGAACTGGAGACGGCGATGCCCAATCCCGTGAACGGATCCGGGAAGGGCGTGGAGACGCATGCCGCAGAGCTGGATGAGGTTGTGGGCAGCGATATCCATAGGTTGCTCGAGAGTCGAGACCCGCACTCGGTCGCATCGTCCACCAAAGGATCCGTGGACACCGCGACGTCTCCTCCCACTGATTCCTCCTTTATTGGTTCCAAGGCCGCCACCTCCGTAGTCTCAAGCTCTGCGATGAGATCGGATCCGCCCACGATGCTTCGTCCGTCGCTGCCTCCAGGGCAAACCCTGATCCCCCCCCCCAGACGTCCACGTCCACCAGATCTGCACCGAGGAGAGATAGGGACGGGAAGTGGGAAGGTGAGGACGGCTCCTCGAGCTGAGGGAGAGCGTGGTGCCCGGTGGATTATGAGCGTTTCCTCGATGCCCTCCTCGGACCAGTGCAACGGGATGTGCTATGTTCTACTCTGCCTCTGGATAATCTGGCGTCCCTGCAGTAGCTGATTGATTCTTCCGGATTTCAGGTTTGGACGCAACTGAAAGAAGATCGACGAGCATCAAATGGTGGATTTCTTTGCCCACAACACCCAAACGACATGGTAAAAACACTCTAACTAGAATTCCAATTTTGTTCATAATCTAATCCGTTCACACGTTCTTGGTTTCTTGGGTTGCTAAGCATTAACCTTCAGCATTTGTTGTGCATCTACACCGAATTCACTGTATTCACTGTATTCACAACCTCCGAATTCACTGTATTCACTATACATAAAGAATGGGATTACGGGTGTTGACTCGTTGATTATGTTTAATTGCCAGTAACTCAGGAAAAGAAGTAGGATATATAGGCCGGTTGCTTGAACCTGGCTCGCACAACTGCACTGTGTTCTTTGCCAGGAGAAGGTCCTGGTTGTATTAAGGTGTGTAGTCAAACCTTTTCTACATGTACTTATTGTTATGATGCATCGAATAAATATATGCATTTTGGGTGTTGATACCAAAGAATGATCTAGGAGCTTGAATCGACTGCTTATGAATGACCAGAAAACAAATATGCAAGGTAGTTGTTGTCTTGAGAGCTTTGACTGCTAATTTTTACAACATGCTAATCTTTCCTTTTGTTAGCAAATAATAAGTGGAGTGCGTGCGAGAAATATATGCAGTTTCTTTTCTTCAAATATGTATATTTGTGGTTTTCTATTTTTTATATCTTTGAAATATAGCTCTGGCATTAAATTATCTAATATTCAGTTGCTTCACGGCAATAGAAATAACCAGCAAACAACTTCAACTGATTAATCATTGAAATGCTTCTTTCCTTCTGTTAGCAAATATAAAGTGGAGTGCCTGTGAGATATATTATATATATGCATGCAATTTCTTTTGTTGAAATATGTATATTTGTGTTTTTATATCTTTGAAATGAAGCCCAGTGGACTTGCGGAAGCATAAATGAAGAAGATAAATAAAACAAAGAAATCTGGGGATGTCCATGCCGTGTGTGGCGACGAGGAGCGAATCGACCAGCTGCGTGGGCCCGGACGACGCCTTGGCACACGGTCGGTAACAACGAGTGCGGCGTAGGACGGGGCGAAATGTGTCCCTTCTTGGCTTTGGTAGTATGAAGAAAGTAGAATTGGTAGTCATGAAACTCACATGAATAATAATTACAGAGAGTAGTATGTCAACAAAATCCGGTGGCGCCATTTTAATTGCCTTTATGTGGGTTAGGAGCAGAGTTGTTATTATATGTGGCAATACTAGGCATTTCCTATTAAATCAGAGATTTTTTTTCCTTTGTCTCCAACAGAAAAGTAGGTGCCCGGATTTTATTGGTTGGTTCATTCAAATAGATACATGGTTCAGTTCAGCTGAAAAATTAAATTTATGCTTTGCAAGATGGTAGGTGGAGGTCATTGGAAGAATAAAGGGATGATCCTTCTGCTTATTCAGGTTTTGACCTTGGAGAATCCAAGACCACCCAGACAGTCAAGCATCAAAGACTATTTAGAACATTCCACCTAATGATCCTGCAGATACATCTGAAAAGGCATTGTAACTTCTTATCTTGTGCCGGCTAGGTTTCATTTTGTTTCAACTACAAGATGATCATATTAGTATTTAGCTTCTTGAAACAAGCAAATATTATCCTAGACTAAATAGCAATTATGAATAGAAAATCTGATATTGTTATACTGTCATGTATAGGGATGGATGTTGTTATTTGACTCTGATATTCTGGTCATTCAAGAAACTTATACTGAAACTTTTGTAGTACAATATCAATGGTCCGAGCTTACCAAATATAATAGATGTGAAAGCTAATATTTTCTTAGTATAATATTTATAAGAAAAATGGCTGACATAGTGGCATACCTTGTCCTTTTAACATGATGTGTAAACTTGGTCAGGGGGCAATTCGTTGTGTGGTGCAGCTTCAAGGTCCTATACTCTCAACACCTTGGCTATGCCATCAGAAGCAGTTCAGCTGAAATGGATGCGCTTCCCTCAAAATGACAGATTTATCAGAAGGTAATGAAGAAAAGGCTGTAAACAATTATTTCGCTGAACTTTCAAGCCAAGCAAACTGAGCATGAGAATTATTTGATTGTGTATAATTTTTTCCTGGTAGATTTATTAATCGAGATGGCACATTGATTACATATTCTTACTGGAATATAAGATTTAATATGTTTCCAGAAATATAACACACATGCCTTACTTAACATCTAGGAATATTTTTTGCATTCTAATGGATTTCTTGTTTTCCCGTTTATCATCAGAGGTCATGCACACCATTAAGTATATCATCATGATCGACAAGTAATTTTCAGTTTTGGATGTGGAGATGTCCTTCCACCTGATGACGTTCTTACCATGTGGATTCCATTTGTCTATGGTGTGGAGACAAGATATGGAAGTACATTTCCCTTGGTACACTCTGGGCCGTCTGAAGTAAAATAGCATCCACATATTATCTTTGCTATTCTCCAGTATGTTTTGTAGATTTGAACTAGAAGTTATCTTTGCTGGTTATTTCCCAATTTCATGCATAAAGCCTTTTAATATTCTTTTTGTTATAAAAAAGTGTAATCAAATTTCTTGTGGTAGATTTACACTATTTGTTTTACATTTCTATCCTCACTGTTATTGACTAATCTCTTTGAAATTTTCAATAATTATCCTCCATTGATAGAATTCTCAGTATATGGCATGTAGATTTGGTTGATGAACTACTTTCTTCATAGATTCTGTATTATGCACATCTTCTTACTTTGTTAATTGTTGCATGCAAATGATAATGGAATTGTGGGGGAGAATTTTTGAGAAATGTGTGTACAAAGGTTTGAGGGGACTGCAGAGAGATAGTGAGGGATGACATAGAGAATCTGATACATTTGTACAACTTGTTTGAGGAGAAAGAGAGTGGGCGTGGATAGATTGCAGCTGATGTTGCTTTGATTGCGTCCTATTGATTGTTTGGGAGCAGCCATTTGAGAGGGGCGAGACGCTATTTTGCTTTTTTGCATACAACTTTTTTGTATATATGTTGTGCTGGAAAGTGAGTGCGAGGGGTGGTAGTTATAAGAAGTCAAACAAATATTTGTGAGATTTTGTGACTAAGTTACTGGCAACTCCTTGAGTGGGAAGGTTTTTTTTCATGGCGAGAACAACTTGATTTGGTTGTTAGTTAGGCCATCCGACTTATATTCCCTGGTTTTGTCCAAGATATGCATAATCTAATTGCGGCACTCTGTTGTGGTGCTGGTCGACTGTGCCTGCTCGTCGCCGACTGGTCTGAGTGGCACTACGGCCGCGGTATGAAAGCTCCTCTGGTGTGTCTATGTTCCTCAACATTTTTCATTGATGCCCGCCTTGATGTCGCTGGATACATGTCATTTCTTGGTCGTGCCTGATTGAAATTATATTAATATTAAAGCATGTGAATTTGTCATGTATTATTTGAGTCCCATGTTTAATGAATTTTATGAATGTATAAACACAGTACCTCTTACTCCTCACTTTATTTGTTTCAGCAATTTCTCCGGTTCATGCTACTTATTTTATGAAATCTTCTTTTGCTATTACACCATGTGCTGTGTCACTAAGTTTCAGATTATAGCCTTCCCATGCAGTATCATTATGATGTATCCCGTGGAGTATCATTATGCAGTATCCCATGCAGTATATGCAAAATTCATCGTTTTTTTCCGCCTCAACCAACTTGCTTCACCTGTGATCGTAGTTTCCTCTGTCCTCTTTCATTTTCACCAGCGACAAGTGACCTGACAAGTAATGATACTGCAAATCATATATTATTGCACCACTAGAAGATTAATTCAGTGATCACAGAACCTACCATAGCTTCTTTCAGATACAGTAATTCAGTTTGGAACACTAGAAGCTTAATTTAGTTTGTAACATCAACCATGTTTCCTGTGCAACCTCTTTCATGCAAACACATATTATCAGGAATCATATTTTGAATTCTTGGCAATAAATTGAGCTACATGGAGTAGCAGAGTAAATACCTTGAACCTCAGTTGCTTTTAAGTTTTGCTATGCCCTCCAAGTTAAGATGTGGTTATAGGGAAAGAACACCATTGATTCACAGGATGAATCTTTTAGTCAAACTAGATCTAGAGCTAGAGCCTTGACATAATCATTGTGTTACTTGTTGTCTACGAGAGTTGGTTATTTGTTTCACAGCATGCATTATCTGAACCCTTTGCATGATCTATGTGAGTTGGTTACTTGTTGTCTACCATACTTAGCGTGAACCTTATAAAACATGGCAAATGTTCGATGGTCCTAATGATCAATTACTCTAGCGTGAATAACCATTGTGTTAGTCATTCATATTTAACTATGCTAAATGGGGTGTTTTAATGTGGAAAAATGTACATTCATAATATGTTGCTGATTTTGGACAAAGATAGTTTAGAAAAGATATCTTGACTGCTATTTATGGGATCCTAATTCTTCCTAATGGTTCAGACAGATATCCTGACTAATGGCAATGGGGAAGTGGTTCGGACAAATCTTCTTGCTGACAACAAAAACTGTTCCACCTGTATTGGGATATTCCAACAACCTAAGCATCCTTGGAGTACTTGATCAAAAAGTGCAGGATTTGTTTGTATACCCAGTTTGTTCTAGCCATGGACGCTGAACAAGCAATGTGCATCATAGGGTGTGCCTGTCAGAGTTCTGACAGAGAAGTTCAGAAACTGCAAATAATAAGACATCTCATGGAAGGTCGCGTGAGTACATAGATGTGAAGGAAAATATGTTGAGCATATTGGGCCTGATACCATAAAACCCGTTTTGGGTCCTTGGTATTGCAGCTTGTTTGCACCACTAGGTTCTTGGTTATACTGCGACGAGATATATGGAATTGTTGTTAACATGTGTTATTTAAGGCTTATCTTTCGGCATCCAATGGTTTTTCCGATACGTGTGTTAATTATTTAACATGTTGAGCTGACATGTGGACCAAATCCAAAGTGCAATAATACAATATTGAAATTTGGTACTCGGATTAGTTTGAAGCACATTGTTGAAGACTTGCACAAAGTATCAATATAGAAATTTCATGTTAGATGTTCCAATAGTTAGACAAACTATATAGAAGTTACAAAATCCTAATTTTATATAATATTAATACTTGAGCTGCTCGGGTTAGCTCCAACAGGGAGGAGGCTGGCGTTGTGCAGGAAATGAACACACTGGCCGTGACTGCAGATCCAGTGGAGACAACTCCGCCACTTTGGTCGTAGGCCTATCGATAACCTCTTCCTGTGAGTGTGAGCATTGTCGATGAGCGGCGGAGAAGAATATGGCATGCTGCTGGGGCGAGGTAATGCTGGCAGAGACGGGCAGAGGCCGCTCATCGAGGCCAGCAACATGGAGGTAGGAGTGTGGGTGGTATGGTCGGCAGGGGAAGGACTCTTGATTACAGAGGAGAGCAGAGTGCGCGGAGGTAGAGAATGAGGAGATAGGTGATAAGGTGGTCATGGATTTTAACAAATGCCATGTGAATGGACCGTTTACGAGAGATATGAACGAGGAATGGTGATGGTATTTTATAATAGACAGTTGTATGCATTGCATGAAATTTTTTATATAGTTTTGTATACACTATCTATATAATACTTTCTTATTAAAAATATTGTCGTTTTATAGAAAATAAGATGCACTATACTTTTTTTCTTGTTGTTTTGCATGTTGTGTTCTGATTTAAGATTGTTACAGTTTTTGGAATTGATTTAAGATAATAAAAACTAATCTTATTATTGACGTTCTTATAAAATGAAAAAACTAATCTTATTATTGATGTGCTTATAAAATGAAAGTTTTGCTAATTGACTTAAGCAAAGTGGCTAACATGGTTGCAAATCGGTAGAATGCACACTATAGAAGAGACAAGAGTTGTAAAATGACACAGATAGAACACATGTTGCTGGTACTTGAAGGGGTCATGTGGAGGGATAAAATTGGCAACATAGCGTTGGATCAAATACTACAAATTATTGTTTGTGGCACCCAACAAAATGAAATCAGGTCTCTTCATGTATTGTTTTCCCGTGGCAACGCACGGGCATTTTAACTAGTAGTATGTAATGTCAGACTTTCTTAGCACGTGCAGCTTTTTCTTTCCTCTTCAAGGCACCCTTGTGAGCTTCCTACAAAAGGAAGAGAAAAATCACTCATACATCTCCAACGAGTTAACTGAACATGTAGCAAAGGGTCTCTACTGTCGAGTGAACCTTAGCCTGAAGATAGCCAAGTTGGCACTTGACAAGCCCACGTCGGCAGCAGCCCTGCTTGTTGCTGCGACGGAATGGGGGCAGACCTATCGCCCAATCCAATTGACGCGAAGTTGCCTCTGTAGTCATTGTCAAGCGCCGATGACCGACCACAGTGTTGCCGTGTCCCTTTATTTCCATCAACCGCTGGTTGCATCGCTACGAGGAGCAGCCGGGAGCACGCGCCCATGTGCCGCCGCCACCGGGACCCCACCATCCATACGCCGCTCCGCCTACATCCTTGTCACCCTGCTGTGGGATGCCGCCGATGACCGATGGCATGCCCCGCGCTCCCAGATTACAAGCAGACGGCAAAGCTGCCGGTTGTCAAGCACCCACGTGGCGAACCAGACGGCGAGGTCAAGGTCCGCTTTCTAGATGAGGAGCCGCAGCTGGGAAACAACGCGACGGCCGCTGATACGTCTCCAACGTATCGATAATTTCTTATGTTCCATACTACTTTATTGATGATACCTACATGTTTTATGCACATTATATGTCATATTTATGCATTTTCTGGAACTAACCTATTAACAAGATGCCGAAGAGCCGATTGTCTGTTTTACTGCTGTTTTTAGTTTCAGAAATCCTAGTAAGGAAATATTCTCGGAATTGGACGAAATCACCGCCCGGGGTCCTATTTTTGCACGGAGCTTCCGGAAGACCGAAGAGATAACGAAGTGGGGCGACGAGGCGCCGCCACCATAGGGCCGCGCGGCCAGAGGGGGGCCCGCGCCGCCCTATGGTGTGGGCCCCTCGTCAGCCCCCCTGACCTACCCTTCCGCCTACTTAAAGCCTCCGTTGCGAAACCCCCAGTACCGAGAGCCACAATACGGAAAACCTTCCAGAGACGCCGCCGCCGCGAATCCCATCTCGGGGGATTCAGGAGATCGCCTCCGGCACCCTGCCGGAGAGGGGATTCATCTCCCGGAGGACTCTTCATCGCCATGATCGCCTCCGGAGTGATGAGTGAGTAGTTCAACCCTGGACTATGGGTCCATAGCAGTAGCTAGATGGCCGTCTTCTCCTAATTGTGCTTCATTGTTGGATCTTGTGAGCTGCCTAACATGATCAAGATCATCTATCTGTAATACTATATGTTGTGTTTGTCGGGATCCGATGGATAGAGAATGCTATGTTATGGTGATTATCAATCTATTGTTTATGTGTTGTTTATGATCTTGCATGCTCTCCGTTATTAGTAGAGGCTCGGCCAAGTTTGTACTCTTAACTCCAAGAGGGAGTATTTATGCTCGATAGTGGGTTCATGCCTTCATTGACACCGGGACAGTGATGGAAAGTTCTAAGGTTGTGATGTGCTTGTTGCCACTAGGGATAAAACATTGATTCTATGTCTAAGGATGTAGTTGTCGATTACATTACGCACCATACTTAATGCAATTGTCTCGTTGCTTTGCAACTTAATACCGAATGGGGTTCGGATGATAACTCTGAAGGTGGACTTTTTAGGCATAGATGCGGTTGGATGGCGGTCTATGTACTTTGTCGTAATGCCCGGATTAAATCTCACTATATTTATCATATCATGTATATGCATTGTTATGCCCTTCTCTATTTGTCAATTGCCCGACTGTAATTTGTTCACCCAACATGCTTTTATCTTATGGGAGAGACACCTCTAGTGAACTGTGGACCCCGGTCCTATTCTTTACATAGCATACAATCTATCGCAATTGTGTTTTACTGTTTCTTGCAAACAATCATCTTCCACTCGATACGCTTAATCCTTTGTTACAGCAAGCCGGTGAGATTGACAACCTCACTGTTTCGTTGGGGCAAAGTACTTTGGTTTTGTTGTGCAGGTTCCACGTTGGCGCCGGAATCCCTGTTGTTGCGCCGCATCATATTTCGCCACCATCAACCTTCAACGTGCTTCTTGGCTCCTACTGGTTCGATTAAACCTTGGTTTCATACTGAGGGAAACTTGCTTCTATACGCATCATACCTTCCACTTGGGGTTCCCAACGGACGTGTTCATCTACGCGTATCAAGCTAAATTTACGGCGCCGTTGCCGGGGAGATCAAGACACGCTGCAAGGGGAGTCTCCACTTCTCAATCTCTTTACTTTGTTTTTATCTTGCTTTATTTTATTTACTACTTTGTTTGCTGCACCTAAACAAAACACAAAAAAATTAGTTGCTAGTTTTACTTTATTTACTGTCTTGCTCTATATCAAAAACACAAAAAAATTAGTTACTTGCATTTACTTTATCTAGTTTGTTTTATTTACTGTTGCTAAAATGAATACCCCTGAAAATACTAAGTTGTGTGACTTCACAAATGCAAATAATAATGATTTCCTATGCACACCTATTGCTCCACCTGCTACTACAGCAGAATTCTTTGAAATTAAACCTGCTTTACTAAATCTTGTCACGAGAGATCAATTTTACGGTGCTAGTTCCGATGATGCTCGCTGCCCATCTTAATAATTTTGTTGAACTTTGTGAAATGCAAAAGTATAAGGATGTAGATGGTGATATTATTAAATTGAAAGTGTTTCCTTTCTCATTAAGAGGAAGAGCTAAAGATTGGTTGCTATCTTTGCCTAAGAATAGTATTGATTCATGGATTAAATGCAAGGATGCTTTTATTGGTAGATATTATCCTCCCGCTAAAATTATATCTTTGAGAAGTAGCATAATGAATTTTAAGCAATTAGATACTGAACATGTTGCTCAAGCATGGGAGAGAATGAAAACTTTGGTAAAGAATTGCCCAACCAATGGACTGACTACTTGGATGATCATCCAAACCTTCTATGCAGGACTAAAATTTTCTTCGCAGAATTTATTGGATTCAGCTGCTGGAGGTACCTTTATGTCCATCACATTGGGGGCGGCCACAAAACTTCTTGATGATATGATGATAAATTACTCTGAATGGCACACGGAAAGAGCTCCACAAGGTAAGAAGGTAAATTCCGTTGAAGAAACCTCTTCCTTGAGTGATAAGATTGATGTGATTATGTCTATGCTTGTGAATGGTAGATCTAATGTAGATCCAAATAATGTTCCTTTAGCTTCATTGGTTGCTCAAGAAGAAAATGTTGATGTGAATTTCATTAAAAATAATAATTTCAACAACAATGCTTATAGGAACAACTCTGGTAATAACTATAGGCCATATCCTTCGCTAATGGTAATGGTTATGGTAATTCTTATGGGAATTCTTACAACAATAATAGGAGTGTACCCTCTGGTCTTGAAGCTATGCTTAAAGAATTTATTAGTACACAAACTGCTTTTAACAAATCTGTTGAGGAAAAGCTTGATAAAATTGATACTATTGCTTCTAGAGTTGATAGACTTGCCTCCGATGTTAATCTTTTAAAATTGAAAGTTATGCCTAATAATGATATTGATAATAAGATTACTACTACAGCAAATGCCATCCAAGTTAGAATTAATGAGAATATAAGATTAATGGCTGAATCGCGTGCTAGGTGGGATAGAGAAGAAAATGAAAAACTAGCTAAAAAGAATAATATAGCTAAAGTTTGGACTATTACCACCATTAGTAATGATAATGATTCACATGTTGCTGCACCTCCTACTATCAATGGTAAAATAATTGGTGTTGGCAATGTTTCTACTCCTAGTGCAAAGCGTACAAAACTGCTCTGAAATTGCTAAAGCTGCTGAAAGCGCTTGTGATAAAACTGCTGAAATTTTTTCCAACCTTGGGAACAATGATCCCATTGCTGTAGCTCATAATGATTTAGATTTTGATGATTGTCACATCTCTGAAGTTATAAAGTTCTTACAAAAACTTGCTAAAAGTCCTAATGCTAGTGCTATAAATTTAGCCTTTACAAAACATATTACAAATGCTCTCATAAAAGCTAGAGAAGAGAAACTAAAACTTGAAACTTCTATTCCTAGAAAGTTAGAAGATGGTTGGGAGCCCATCATTAAAATGAAATTCAATGACTTTGAATGTAATGCTTTATGTGATCTTGGTGCAAGTATTTACGTTATGCCTAAAAAGATTTATGATATGCTTGACTTGCCACCATTGAAGAATTGTTATTTGGATGTTAATCTTGCCGATAATGTTAAAAAGAAACCTTTGGGGAGGATTGATAATGTGCGCATTACGGTTAACAATAACCTTGTCCCCGTTGATTTTGTTGTTTTGGATATCGAATGCAATACATCTTGTCCTATTGTGTTGGGAAGACCTTTTCTTCGAACCGTTGGTGCTGTTATTGATATGAGGGAAGGTAATATTAAATATCAATTTCCTCTCAAGAAAGGTATGGAACACTTCCCTAGAAAGAGAATGAAGTTGTCTTTTGATTCTATTATTAGAACAAGTTATGATGTTGATGCTTCTACTCTTGATGTTACTTGATTTGCACTTTCTGCGCCTAGCTGAAAGGCGTTAAAAAAAGCGCTTATGGGAGACAACCTATGTTTTTACTACAGTACTTTGTTTTATATTTGAGTCTTGGAAGTTGTTTACTACTGTAGCAACCTCTCCTTATCATGTTTTTGTGCCAAGTAAAGTTTCTATGTTATAGTTGATGTTATATTTGGGATCGCTGCGCAGAAACAGCATTGTCTGTCTGTCACGAATCTGGGCACAAGTCTCTGTAGAAAATTCGAAAAAATCTGCCAATTTACGAGCGTGATCCTCAGATATGTACGCAACTTTCATTAGTTTTGAGTTTTTCCATTTGAGCAAGTCTGGTGCCATCTTAAAATTCGTCTTTACGGACTGTTCTGTTTTTGACAGATTCTGCCTTTTATTTTGCATTGCCTCTTTTGCTATGTTGGATGAATTTCTTTGATCCATTAATGTCCAGTAGCTTTATGCAATGTCCAGAAGTGAAAAGAATGTTTGTGTCACCTCTGAATGAGTAAATTATTAATTGTGCACTAACCCTCTAATGAGTTTGCTTGAAGTTTGGTGTGAAGGAAGTTTTCAAGGGTCAAGAGAGGAGAATGATATACTATGATCAAGAGGAGTGAAAGCTCTAAGCTTGGGGATGCCCCCGTGGTTCACCCCTGCATATTCTAAGAAGACTCAAGCGTCTAAGCTTGGGGATGCCCAAGGCATCCCCTTCTTCATCGACAACATCATCGGGTTCCTCCCTCGAAACTATATTTTTATTCGGTCACATCTTGTGTTCTTTACTTGGAGCGTCGGTTTGTTTTTGTTTTTGTTTGAATAAAATGGATCCTAGCATTCACTTTGTGGGAGAGAGACACGCTCCGCTGTTGCATATGGACAAATATGTCCTTAGGCTTTACTCATAATGTCCAAGGCGAAGTTTCTTCTTCGTTAAATTGTTATATGGTTGGATATGGAAAATGCTACATGTAGTAATTCTAAAATGTCTTGGATAATGTGATACTTGGCAATTGTTGTGCTCATGTTTAAGCTCTTGCATCATATACTTTGCACCCATTAATGAAGAAATACATAGAGCTTGCTAAAATTTGATTTGCATATTTGGTCTCTCTAAGGTCTAGATAATATCTAGTATTGAGTTTTGAACAACAAGGAAGATGGTGTAGAGTCTTATAATGTTTACAATATGTCTTTTATGTGAGTTTTGCTGCACCGGTTCATCCTTGAGTTTGCTTCAAATAACCTTGCTAGCCTAAACCTTGTATCGAGAGGGAATACTTCTCATGCATCCAAAATCCTTGAGCCAACTACTATGCCATTTGTGTCCACCATACCTACCTACTACATGGTATTTCTCCGCCATTCCAAAGTAAATTGCTTGCGTGCTACCTTTAAAATTCCATCATTCACCTTTGCAATATATAGCTCATGGGACAAAATAGCCTTAAAAACTATCGTAGTATTGAATATGTACTTATGCACTTTATCTTTTATTAAGTTGCTTGTTGTGCGATAACCATGCTTACGGGGAACGCCATCAACTATTGTTGAATATCATGTGAGTTGCTATGCATGTCCGTCTTGTCTGAAGGATCTATCACCTTAGTGGTTGGAGCATGCACAATTGTTAGAGAAGAACATTGGGCCGCTAACTAAAGCCATGAATCATGGTTGAAGTTTCAGTTTTGGACATATATCCTCAATCTCATATGAGAATAATAATTGTTGCTACATGCTTATGCATTTAAGAGGAGTCCATTATCTCGTTGTCCATGTTGTCCCGGTATGGATGTCTAAGTTGAGAATAATCAAAAGCGAGAAATCCAAAATGCGAGCTTTCTCCTTAGACCTTTGTACAGACGGCATGGAGGTACCCCTTTGTGACACTTGGTTGAAACATGGCATGCAAAGATCCGGTAGTCCAAGCTAAGTAGGACAAAGTGCGGGCACTATTAGTATACTATGCATGAGGCTTGCAACTTGTAAGATATAATTTACATAACTCATATGCTTTATTACTACCGTTGACAAAATTGTTTCATGTTTTCAAAATAAAAGCTCTAGCACAAATACAGCAATCGATGCTTTCCTCTTTGAAGGACCATTCTTTTACTTTTATTGTTGAGTCGGCTTACCTATCTCCCTCCACCTCAAGAAGCAAACACTTGTGTGAACTCGTGCATTGATTCCTACATACTTGCATATTGCACTTGTTATATTACTTTATGTTGACAATATCCATGAGATATACATGTTATAAGTTGAAAGCAACCGCTGAAACTTAATCTTCCTTTGTGTTGCTTCAATACCTTTACTTTGATTTATTGCTTTATGAGTTAACTCTTATGCAAGACTTATTGATGCTTGTCTTGAAGTACTATTCATGAAAAGTCTTTGCTTTATGATTCAGTTGTTTACTCATGCCATTACCTTTGTTTTGATCGCTGCATTCATTACATATGTTTACAAATAGTATGATCAAGATTATGATGGCATGTCACTTCATAAATTATCTTTGTTATCGTTTTACCTGCTCGGGACGAGCAGAACTAAGCTTGGGGATGCTGATACGTCTCCAACGTATCGATAATTTCTTATGTTCCATGCTACTTTATTGATGATACCTACATGTTTTATGCACATTATATGTCATATTTATGCATTTTCCGGAACTAACCTATTAACAAGATGCCGAAGAGCCAATTGTCTGTTTTACTGCTGTTTTTAGTTTCAGAAATCCTAGTAAGGAAATATTCTCGGAATTGGACGAAATCACCGCCCAGGGTCCTATTTTTGCACGGAGCTTCCAGAAGACCGAAGAGATAACGAAGTGGGGCGACGAGGCGCCGCCACCATAGGGCCGCGCGGCCGGAGGGGGCCCGCGCCGCCCTATGGTGTGGGCCCCTCGTCAGCCCCCCTGACCTACCCTTCCGCCTACTTAAAGCCTCCGTCGCGAAACCCCCAGCACCGAGAGCCACGATACGGAAAACCTTCCGGAGACGCCGCCGCCGCGAATCCCATCTCGGGGATTCGGGAGATCGCCTCCGGCACCTCGCCGGAGAGGGGATTCATCTCCCGGAGGACTCTTCATCGCCATGATCGCCTCCGGAGTGATGAGTGAGTAGTTCACCCCTGGACTATGGGTCCATAGCAGTAGCTAGATGGTCGTCTTCTCCTAATTGTGCTTCATTGTTGGATCTTGTGAGCTGCCTAACATGATCAAGATCATCTATCTCGTAATACTATATGTTGTGTTTGTCGGGATCCGATGGATAGAGAATGCTATGTTATGGTGATTATCAATCTATTGTTTATGTGTTGTTTATGATCTTGCATGCTCTCCGTTATTAGTAGAGGCTCGGCCAAGTTTGTACTCTTAACTCCAAGAGGGAGTATTTATGCTCGATAGTGGGTTCATGCCTTCATTGACACCTGGGACGAGTGACGGAAAGTTCTAAGGTTGTGATGTGCTCGTTGCCACTAGGGATAAAACATTGATTCTATGTCTAAGGATGTAGTTGTCGATTACATTACGCACCATACTTAATGCAATTGTCCGTTGCTTTGCAACTTAATACTGAATGGGGTTCGGATGATAACCTCGAAGGTGGACTTTTTAGGCATAGATGCGGTTGGATGGCGGTCTATGTACTTTGTCGTAATGCCCGGATTAAATCTCACTATATTTATCATATCATGTATATGCATTGTTATGCCCTTCTCTATTTGTCAATTGCCCGACTGTAATTTGTTCACCCAACATGCTTTTATCTTATGGGAGAGACACCTCTAGTGAACTCGTGGACCCCGGTCCTATTCTTTACATAGCATACAATCTACCGCAATTGTGTTTTACTTGTTTTCTTGCAAACAATCATCTTCCACTCGATACGCTTAATCCTTTGTTACAGCAAGCCGGTGAGATTGACAACCTCAGCTGTTTCGTTGGGGCAAAGTACTTTGGTTTTGTTGTGCAGGTTCCGCGTTGGCGCCGGAATCCCCGTTGTTGCGCCGCATCATATTTCGCCACCATCAACCTTCAACGTGCTTCTTGGCTCCCTATCGGTTCGATTAAACCTTGGTTTCATACTGAGGGAAACTTGCTTCTATACGCATCATACCTTCCACTTGGGGTTCCCAACGGACGTGTGCATCTACGCGTATCAGCCGCCGGCCACATAAGACCCTCGCGTAGCCCGCGACCTAGGGGATTGCGAGCGGAGACCATGCGCGGAGGAAGGGGATCATGGGATTTTGAAGCAGCAGAGATGTGCGGGGCGGGGAGATGCGGCGTCGGCATTATGTCCCGCCGGTGGAAGATGAAGGAGATCGTGTGGGGGTGGGGGCAAGGATCACGAGCAGGGCGGCTAGGGTTCGACAGGGAGGGATCGCCAGGGAGACAGAGGATGCAAAGAAGGATGGTGGCGAAGGATTTTGATGGGCCTAGCAAGCTCAGGGGCGAGGGCATGACGAGGTAGTTGGCCTTTGGCCCAGTTGAGCCCGTGCGGAGGAATGCTCGACGAAGGAACGACCAAAGAATGACCGAGAACTACGAAACGTATCGTGGATAGGCAGAATAAGGAACCACTTTAGTCTTTTTAAGTAGTAGAGATAGAGATATAAGCCTTTGCTGTAGAGGTAGTACATGCTAAATTGCAAGTGAGATTTTGTAGTTGTGAATACTTTGTAAGTGAAAATTCTCCCTATATCATTAGATTTGCTTTGTGATTTATGTTAGTCATGCTAAGTTGCAACCGTGATTTAATGATATCACCTGACTAAGAACTAAATTAATTTCTATAGCCAAATTAATTAAATAATATAAATTTATTTAGCTTTATCTAGACACGTTTTAGTATTCAAGTATAAATCCACTTAATGCACCTGATGGCGGTAATTATCTCGTATGTGTGGTTTATTCTGAACAAAGTAGGTGACCAATATATAGCGAGCAGACCAGGGGTGGTGTGCAAGTGCAATGTACCACATGCCAGATTTCATTACTTGCCACTCATATTGCGATTTGTATTTGCACCAGCGAACACGTTCGAACTTGGAAGTGGCTCTCGCCTTTCCACGTACGAAATGCAATGGTTCACCTAATGTATGATTGCCCTCACTGTCCTGCGCCCCCCTAATTCAGATTGAAAAGAGGACATAACCTGGGAAATCTACTTTACCTCATAGATGTAGATGCACCCACTATTCAAATCAAAATGTTTAAAAATTCTGAAAAAATATCAAGTTGTGCACACAGACATTCTATGTTCGCACACGAAGTTTGACGAAAAAAATATTATTTTTGTGGTCAGTGTAAAAAAAACAATTTCCAACACTCCAAAATAGCTTTTGACGAGACATTTTTTTTTGTCTTTTTTACATAGTGCATACAAAATGTTTTTTGCTGCCAAAATTTTGTGAGCTAACATAGAACGTGATGATGCACACTCAGGATTTTATTTCAAAACTTTTTAATATTTTTAAATAAATTTAAAATACATTTTTTTATAATAGGTGCATGTAGACCTATGAGCGAAAACACCATATCCACATAACCTTTGATATCTTCACTACTCTGTAAGCTTAATACTACTATGTGTCGCACTTCACCATGAACAGATCTACTTCTAGGTGAATTTTTAAAATATTATTATTTTCTTTATTATCATAAAAATATAGGTTTTTAAATATTTCAAAAATATTATATCGTTGAGCTAACCTAACTAGACTAGTATTTTTCGGGCTAAACGAACCCGACTCGTTCAGATTCCGTGGGGCTCTGATGTGATAGAACACACTCTTTGCCACCTTTTAGATTACTCTACCCCCAATAAATCATCTTTCGGGTTCCTCTACCCCGACCAGACCCTTTCGGGCTTTTCAAACCGACGGTGGAATATCATGAAAAAAATCAAAAATATGTATATTTGTGGAATTAAAGAAATAATATTATTATTAAAACAAAGTTCGGTACTCTTAGAGGGGTGATCCTGAATACGTTTGATTTAAAATGTAGCAGAACCAAAACATAACCTGATATGAAATTACTCCTGGCCTCCTGCAAATCGAAAATGTCCTTTGGTATGCTGAACGTTTAAGAACGCCAAAGAAGAGGTGACACTGACAAAGAGCGTCCTTAGAACTCTGGTTTGACGCATGTGCATGAGATACCAAGATAGTAAGATCATAGCCTTTCAGGGAAGATTGCAAACCCGTATTTCTGGGCTTGCCATACATGATCCTGCACTCCAACCAGCAAAGAAATCGTTGTCACTGTATATTTTGAGAGAGATCTTAAAAACTTTGCAATAAAACGGTTGTGTTCATCCAGAGGCTAAGACTAGGCTCCCCATTAAAAACATTTTTAAGAGATTTTTTTTATATGCGTGGACAAATATCACATCTATCAAACAGGATGGGCATATTCACCGCTTTAAGCGGGAGCCAGTGGAGCTCCACTTAACAGAATCTAAGATGGGCCAGGCCCATCTATTCTGTCGTTTCTTTTCTCTTTCTGTTTCGT
This sequence comes from Lolium rigidum, assembly GCF_022539505.1. Lineage (NCBI taxonomy): Eukaryota > Viridiplantae > Streptophyta > Magnoliopsida > Poales > Poaceae > Lolium > Lolium rigidum. The sequence goes on along the minus strand of NC_061511.1, from coordinate 79,256,752 downwards.
TAGGGGCTTGCTGCTAAACGAGCTTGTAGGCCGGTCATCTCGCGTAGATTTGGATGGGTCGTCGGCCGGACCCTAATGGCCTAATCTTAGCTGTAGTTGAACTAACCCATGCGTAGCAGCCGCTAGCTACAGAATGGTTCAAATGTACGATCGAACCGGTAGTCTGTTTTTTTAATTAATTCAAAACGAGGTTCTAAGACTTGAGCAATTTTGAAAAAAAAATCATCATGTACGTACGGATGTATCCAAGACGCGTGCAAAAAATGCTAATACGAAACACCTATGCAAGAACGCGTTACTTGTCGCTAATAGCTCACTATAGCATATCTCGAGAGTCCACGCAAAATTAGTAATTTTGCTCGCTATGGGACGATCTACGAAATAGCTTACTACTTCGCGCTAAAACATTGTGGCGTAAGAGCGCTATTTTGTTCCAGCCAATTGGCCCAAAGAACCGAGTTTCCCTCTTAGGAAGAAGAAGTTGCTTCATATTTATTGTGATGGAGTTCAATTGCTGGCTCCTCTTCTGAATTGGTAAATGACATCGATAATGCAGATGGTGGGACAGTGGGATATATTGTTGCCCAGTGGGATATCGATGTTAGGCTTCTAGACGGTGGGACAAACGCATTTTTGAACTATTACTACCTACTGTAGCCATCTACACCTCAATTTGGCTACTGTAGCCATCTACACCTCAGATTTTCCTTTTTTCCATTCAGTTTATTCCTTAGCTTATTACTTAGCGGTTCGTGAGTTTTCCTGTGTCCTCCTGGTTGCCGAGCTGCTTCCCGATTTTTCATCTGCATGTGGGCTCCACCGTCCACCTCCCTTCCTTCCTTTACTCACTATCCACCGCTCTTCCCAGAACTCCCAGGCACAGGTAGCGGGTCGCTATCCACTCCCCCTCCTCCCGCATCGACTCGTATCCTTCATTTTTACTGAAATCCTTTATTTTTGGGCTATATATGGTATATTTTTCAAGACACTATACCATTTGGAGGAGGCACCATACTTTAAACATTGGAAAAACACATATTTTGGGCTACGTAATTCTTTTGACAACTTTGGCGTTTTGGAAATGTGTATCACCTTTCTTTGATTGAAACCCTTCAGATTTCTTGTGTAGTCTATAGTATGAGGTATAGTATTGAAATCTAAGCGCTTATATGGCACGTCCATATGAAGTTTTGTTTCAGACTTTTGGAACTTTTAAATGTTGTTTTTGGATTTTTGTAAATAACATGTTCCCTCGAGCAACAACTCCAGCTCACGACCCATAATTTCAATACTGTACGGTAAACTAAACTTTGAAGAACACATAATTTTAATTTTTTTTGCATTTTTTGCACATTTTGTTTTTATACACGTGTTATATTTACAAAATCAGTTCCATGCTAGCTTGTAATTAGCCTTGCACGAATTGTCATGTGTGGCTACCAAGTTCTTTTGATTTTTTTGTCAAAAGAGACCACCTGCCTCAATTCATTGATAAAAAGGACCACCTGTGAGACGAATTGACAAAAAAGACCACCCTGTGTGTGGCGGCAGAGCCCCCAAGCGACACGTGGAGGATGCCGCCGGGGCGTGTGGCGGCAGGGCCCGCCGCCGACCTGGCTGGCGGCACGTTAGCCCCTGCTCCGCGCCGTGAGACGAGTGGCATTGCCACAACACTGCATGTGACACTTTCCCTGAGCTGCCACTTGAAGCAAAAATGCATTTTGGGTCACTGTCATGCGTATATCCATGTAAATCACTGTTTGGCATTGCCATTTGTCTTCACGGCCGGAGGGGAAAGCCGGTCGGTCGCACACAACCGAAACCAATTCAGAAAGCAACGCCTTCCCCACTGCACTCACCATCAGTCCATCACGCATTCAGGCATCATGGCGCATTCATCGACCAAATTAAAGCCAACGCTAACGGCTGCGCGACGCGTCTAGCTCACGAAACCATGGCCGCGGGTATCGAACCCAACCAAATTCCAAGAGTTGAGGCGTAAGCGAAACGTCAAACGTGGACATGGCCATCTCGTCTTCGTGCGGCTGATGTTCAGTTAGCAATCGACTTAATTCAGTTGCTGGTGTAACCATCTGACTCCCTGGTTAAGTCTGCATTGATCATCTCCATCCGCCAATTAATCCCAGGAGCACCAAGAACCACGTACAGTACTCCGCCTTCCAAGCAACAACATGAAGACGAAAGGAACAGGCGCGCGGCAAATTATTACGGAGAAACCGATCGCGAAACCAATCGGCCTTCGTCCCTGGACGCTACTTAGCGCAGAGCGCTCCCTTTTTCTCTGCCGCTCGAACAGCTTCTCTTCTCCTCAATCTCTCGTTCCCCTCTCTAGTGCTCAGGAGCTCCATCACCAGGCTCCTCCGCCGCCTAACTGAACTCAAAAAAATGGAACTTGAAAGCGCCGCCAAGCACGAGGAAGACGGCGTACCGCAAGGGGCAAGCGCATGCCGCGCAGATGGTTCTGGTGTTGACGGTCTGCGGTAAGTAATTTCGAGATTTATGAGGTCATATTGGACCAAATCAGAGCATCTTTTCTGAAAGTTCTTTCTGAGTATTTTTTTATGTCATTCAGCGTATTTTTTTCATCAGAAAAAAGTCACATCGTTCACGAACGTGGTCCAAATATAAGAAGAAATAGAATGAAAAAGCATGCCTGGCCAGTTCATACGCTGCACTTCCTATTACAAAGCTCGACGCAAAAATATTGGCCCACTTCTTTCCGGTTTCTAGAAGGGTCTCTCCTATAAAAGCTACCCTCCCTCGGTTTTACGGAAAAAAAACCGTCTCCTAATTTTTTTTAAACTTCTAAATTAGTATTGAGAAGACTAATTAAGAGATAAGTTTAGAAGATGTGGTTATGAGAAAAGCTGAGAGAGGGTAGGGAGAAGCCATCCTAGAAGTTGAAAAGAAGTCCCTTAATCTTGCCCACAAATCCAAGGCGCAAGACCTCACATCATACGGGGTGCTCCTTCTACTATCTTCACATTTCTTAACAACCTTATAGATTGTAGTCCCATTGAGCACATGCATGGTGCGCTCAACGGGCAGTGAACACGCCACTGTTAGTTTTTATGAATTGTTTAGTACTTTGTACGTCTACCAAATTGAGTGACGCAATCATTCTGAAAAAATAAAAATGGGTAAGCAAGAAATTTTATATTTTTATTTACATTATATGAACCTTTGACTCTAAAATACATCACCAGTGTGATCCAACTCCACAATTTTTCTCTTTCCAATGTATAAGAAATTATCAGAATTCCGGTTTGCTTCCACCCATGAAAGCATGCTTTGATAAGCCCCTCGTCCCACATACCATCAACAATATTATTAATTTATTAACTTTACTCCTCAACAAACCATCATTTCGCCTTTGGACCCGAAGGTTACGGGCTTACCATTGGTAGGCACACCCAATAACCTTGCAATTTTTGAATCAAGGAACCATCTCCAATATATGCACCCTCTTTTGAATCCGAAGATTATTTTGAAGTTGTTTGTTGCAACGGTTCTAGTTCCATTGAATAGTTTGAATGTATGTAGAACATGTGCCATTGTTTAAGGAGTAAAATGCACTCACAGTCGTAGACGGTCCAATTTAATTCTCCAACCAAGAAATTGTTCTCTTGGCTCACTAACATTACTCACATGATCCAAAAAAAAAAAATTCTCACCCGCATTCTAGTAGCATGGTATGTGTCTAATGTGACCACAAAACCGTGCATAGAAGGTGTGGTCTTTTTTAACCCAAAAACTCTCCTCTTTCCCAATGCCTAAACACCATCACCCTATCAAAAAACCCCTCCATCTACCACATGTCCGACACACACCTCCCGGAGCTCCTATAGCCAGCACGTGATTACAAGAGAGAAGAACCATAGGAGGAATATGCCACCTCATTGTCTCGACCCAACCATTGTGTGCTTTGTGGAACTAAGAGCCCTACGTCAAGGGAGAATAGTGAGGGTTAGTAAATGGGGACATCGAAGTCCACTGGCGGAGCTTAGTGCAAGCCAGGGGGGCACCGCCCCCCTCCCACCAAGTTTTGCACAAAACTCTGGAGGATTTTTTTGGAACAACTTAGAAGGAAAACAAATGGCCTTTTGCCCACCCATTGTTTTATGTCAAGCTCCACACTGTTGAGGTCTAAGGCTGAGCCCCCTTACCCACCATACCTTCCCTGAAAGAGCCAAAGGCCACCTATGGTACCAGTAGCGTCACTTCTGACCTCCTTGCAGAGGAATCACACTCTATTGTGAGAAACGTCACAAAGACAAGTATGACATGATGATGGAGGCAGATGAACTTGCTCCTCCATTTTATACATTCGTCTGCACGAGCTGGGCCTCGAGCCAACCTAGGCCCTTGTTAGAAATATGATGTACATGTAATCATAGAGACGGTTATAGAATCCATGATTTATGAAATATCATATATCATTTGTATTGTTTGGCTAAAAAAATTGAGTTGTTTATTGAACTATGTGGACGAAGGATTAATTTGAAGTCGTCCCGGGTCGAAATTCATGCGAGGACACATATGAATATAGACTAGGTGACGAGTTAATTTCACCAGTCTTGGGCATTGGAGATCTCGAACCAACAATGCAAACACATGTTAGAAAACATGATGACAAACCTGTGATATGAGACATAGCATAAATGCTTTCAGTTATCTCTTACAGTATGTGTGCAATCTCCTACTTCAGTACATAAGATGTGTAATGACGTAATTAGAGGTTACCAAATGCTACTCTAGAACTATATAGTAGCTATAAAGGTTGCTTTCTTGTTTGTCGTGAAGCATGTTACGAGACATGATCGATCTAGATGAGATTTGTGATTCTCAATACGCATAAGAGTAGGTTATAGTACTAGAAAACTGTACCTTGTGTAGGCTCATCTCGGACAGGTTTTGCTGAAGCCAAGGTCCAATCTCGAGCCACCATATGCTCACAGCTCACCAGCAGCCCGCCCTACGCTCACGTGGGACCCCGGCCTTGACAGGGGAGATAGTCAGATACTGTAGATCGTGGTCGTGGGGTTGGTGGCGGCCGAATCGCGAGGGCTGAAAACGGTCAGCGTGCCAAAGCCAGCCAGCGTCTGGTGGAGCTACCGCTCGTCCCGTCCCGTCCGGCGGCGACCTGACCGCCGCGGCGCCGCGAACAAACCACACCACCACGCGGTTACGTACCTTTCCGTTCCCATCTTCCGGCTTTTCCTAACGATTATCCCCCTTTCTCTATACACATTCTGTACTTTCCTTGCTTTCCAGACAGCACCTCTCGACTTTGGACTGAGAAATTAGAAATAGACTAGCACACATGTTCTCCACAAACCTACCCCTCAAAGAAAAAGGCACGACCAGTGGCGCCAGCATGTTCTTGGATTTCTCTGCCGCTTCGTGCATAGGATCAAGCGCATCTGCAGCGGTCCGATTCATTTAAAATAAAAAAATATGACCGTTTTGATTTGTTTCGATCAGTCCGTGAACAGAAGTGGGAATGTATCCACCCCTAATCCGTTTGGGTCGGAGTAAACACATCGACCATACTTTTTTTATTTTTTGAATAATATACGTTAAACATAATTTACATTGGGCAAAAAAGGACACTAATAAAAATCAATTAAAACCCTAGCAAGGGTTTGCTGGTGCCACCTAGGCGTTTACTCCTCGTCGGCAGTGGCCAGGTTGATGAAAACTAGCGGCTCACATGAACATGACCATATCGCCGTAGCGCATGAGTGGGTGCTAGATGTCGGTGACCAGGGACACGTTTAGCTCAAACTGGCAATGACGAGAGGCTGCCTGGACCGGTAAGTGCGCCTGCTCGTATTAAAGTGGATGGGGAAAAAGCGTGTGCCTACAATGTCGGCACATGAGTTCAAGCGGTCATGGCATTGATGTCAATGCAAGGAGTTGTGTCGCTACAAGGTGGGCGTGGGGCAGACGCGGCGGGTTCTCCCGAATGTCGGCACGCATTTTTAACCTAAATTTAGGTCAAGGATTGGTGGTTTGCGCATCCTGACTTGTTTGGCGTTGAGCCGCTAGGTCAGGTATTTCGTCTCCTCTCTGTGTGGATCAAAACGAACCACCTCAGTTCATTTAGGTCATGCCGCTCAAGATGCTCTAGTATCTCAGATGGTTTGGTAAAGTTACGCAAATCCATTCGTTTTGACGAATTGGAAGTTAAGTGAGAAACTATGAAACCGTCCAAATATGCCGTATAAGGTTGGTGTTATGGGGTAGACCAGGGGCAGCCAACCAGGCTTTTGAAAGATCTTGGATTGACCTGGCGAGAGTTCATACGCTCTCATTTCATTTCATTTCACAAAGGGGAAGAATATCGTTGACGGATCAGGGTAACGGCCCGGTCAGTGTAAACTGTCGAGCTTTGACCTTGCCTGCTGTCGGCCACGCGCGCAAGAACTCAAGCATGTGTCATGCGTGTAGCTGAGCTGGCCGTGCGTCAACTACCGCTAGAGGATAGTACTAGTTCCGTAGCAGCCGGTCCTTTTCTGTGACGGGAGAGGGGTCCATCGAATCGAAACCGGAAGGAAAACGACGGGGCTGTTAGTGGCTGCTCGCTGTCTCCTGAGCATGCTTAGAGCACGATGCATAATTAGAGCATCTTACCAAATGGAGGAGACTTAAGCATCTTCACCGACAGCATCAATTGTGATCCTAATAGCTATTTAGGGACTGGCGTTGTTCTTGAGCCCGCACTAGCACGTTCCAAAAATAGCCGGCGTGTTTTCGAGGCTAATAAAACCGTAGGCAACCCGTGCCGGTCCCAACCCACAGGGTGCCGAACGGGTGCGTCGGCACCCCGTGCCACGTCGGATTTTAGGGGCAGGACCGGCATGTCTTGGATGCTCTAGACCACCGACGCAGTCCCCTCCTCCGCCGCACTCGCCTCCACACCACAATGCAACGCAAGCTCGCCACCACCTACTGTGCTAGGGTGGTATTTTAATTTAGTTTCGTTTAGATTTCATTCGTACTTTTATCAATAAACCTAAATATGAATGAAATTTTGACATTTATTTACAAATGCTAGTTCAAATTTTTTTGGGGTTTTTTTTATCGGAGGTCACCGGTGTGTGCAACCTCTCTCTAATTTGGTGAGTACGTGGCGCTGTCGGTGCACATGTTGGCGCTTATGTGGGATGCGTCGGTGGAGATGCTCTAAGAGCTTTAACTTTGCCAGCCATTGGAAACCCTCACGGGTCGCTCCCGTGTGAGCGACTCTGGTGGATCCCTTACCTCAATCCCATGTGGTTGCCGTCGTTTAGCAACTTTTTATTTTTCTTTCTTTTTTCTTTATTTCTTTCTTTCTTATCCTTACATTTTCAGCATCATCATTCCGCTAAACCAACGTTAGATTTGGTGAATCAAACCTCCTCGCCGGAAATCAAAGATTGATGTCAGAATCTAGCCTGCTTGTCGTGGAATCAAGCTCGGGAGGCGGCGGCGTCAGCGGGAGCGGTTGGTGCTGAAGTTTCACCCCACCGACCGTTTTCCTAGTTCCTGGATAATTTGGCTTGAAAACTAAATATAAGAGTACTCGGGGATATATTTTGGGGGAGCTGGATATTTTTTCCGGTTTTCCTCTTGATGAGTATTCCTTCTCTCTAAACTTTTTGGACTTCTCTCTTTTTGTTTTCCTTCAAAGAACACATCTGGTCTCAGGACTAAGAAAATAGAAATAAACTGACACATGTTCTCCACATACCTACCTACCTCTGGCAAAAGAAAAGTAGACACAATGCGTGGTGCAAGCATGTTCTCGTAGTTTTCTGCTTCCATCGCCGGAGCCGTAAACATCTCTGCTAGAAAAAAAACCATGTAGAGAGAGTTTGGTGAAGTTACGCGAGTCCATTAATTCCTTTTGACAAATTGGAGGCGAGAAACCGTCGTGATGTGCCATACGGGTTACCATGGTCCTAGGGGGTTCTCCATGGGCGGCCGGGCCGTTGAAAGATTGTGAATTGACCAGGCGAAGAAGGGGAAGAAGATCGCTGAGAGCATCTCCAGTCGCGTCCCCCAAAGCGTCCCTCAAAGGGATTTGGGGCGCGCCGGACCAAAAATGCGTTCTAGCCGCGTCCCCCAAAGCCCTTTTTTGTCCGGCGCGCTCCTATACGGTGTCCAGCGTCCCGAGCCCGTCCCCGTCCCACAGGGGACGCACCGGGGACGCCGGACACAACGAAAAGCGAGGCGGGGAGTGTCGGGGCCGACCCATCAGCGGCACAATTAATTTAAACCTAACTGTCGCCTACCTCACGACGGAAGTTATTGGCGCGCAGCGCACGGTGCAGGTTCCCGCGAGAGGACGCGGCGACGCGTCCCGTCGCGCCTAGCTCGCGTGCCGGCGTTAATGAGCGCCACCGCTCATCCGCCCCCTCCGGCCTATAAAAGGGGCGCCTCTCATCGTCCCTCTCACACACAAACCCTAGCGCCTCTCTCCCAAACCCTAGCCGCCACCATCTCTCAACAAGACTCGACGCTATGTCTGGTAGAGGCGGAGGCCGACCTCGCGGCCGCGGCCGTGGTCGTGGTCGTGGCCACGGCATAGCTGAACGCTCGCCGTCGCCTCCCACGCCGTCGTCTTCATCGTCGGAGATGGATGTGGAGCCGGACGTCCTGTTCGAGTTCGTCCACGTCCTCAAGGCCGACCCGCGCGGCATCCAGAGGCTGCCGGACTCCTTCGCCGAGTACGTCGGTGGCGTACGCCCGCGCAAGATGCATCTGCGGGAGCATTCGTGCGGCTACTGCCGGTGGATCATCGACGCGATCTACGACGCGCGCGGCAAGATGTACCTCAACATCGGCTGGGAGAAGTTCGCGCGCCACCACGGCCTCGAAGCCGGCTTCATCCTCGTGTTCTCCTACTTCGGCAACATGGACATGAGCGTCAAGGTCTTCGACGAGAGGCGCTGCCGCCGGGACTACCACGGCGACGGGGACTCCCACGACGACAGGCACCGACGAGGAGGACGACCGAGTGTTGTTTCTTCGCAGCGAATACGTGCACGGAGGTTTCTCGCTCGTTCGCCTCATCGGTAGAACCAACAAGGGCACCATCCTCCCGCTGGATTTTCCAGTTTAGGTGACTGGGTGTGCCCTCGAGTGTTGTTTCTTAGCAGCGAACACAGGAAACCTTCGATTCACGGCCTAGTTAGGTTTAGTTTTTTTGCAATATTTTATATTTGTGTCCACCATGATTCAAACTATGTATTAGTTTGTGGAAAACCATGTTCCAAACTATGTCTTCGTGTAAACCATGTTCCCAATTATGTATTAGTTTGTGGAAATTGAAATAAAAATGCCAAGAAAAATTATTTTAAATGTTTGGGGGCGGCGTTTGGGGGACGCGGCTGGGGAGCGACGTCCCCCAAACGCGGCATGAACAAAACACGTCCCCCCAAACGCTCAATCCGGCGCGGTTTGGGTGACGCTTTGGGGGACGCGGCTGGAGATGCTCTGACGGATCCGAGTAACGGCCCAGTCAGTGTAAACTGTCGTGCTTGAACTTTATCTATCCGTGTCGTGCGTGTAGCTGAGTTGTTGGTGTGTCAAATACTGCTTAGAGGATAGTACGTCCGTCTTAAGAAGACTATTCAAGGTTTATCGGGAGTGGTGTTTTGGCACATGTGAGCATATGCTCTCTTTATTTCGAAATACATGTTATACATATTTTGAAATTTTTTAAAAAATTAAAACGAAAAATTTGCGTGTACATCTTCACCTCCTACGTGCTCATACAGTTGTTTCATGAAAAATCGAATTATCGTATGACGTGTGTAAAATAGATAAATTTTGATGCTAAAAATAAGGTTTTTCAGAAGATAAATTTTCTATTTATTTACATAGACCACAAAAAAAGTTGGTTCCTCGCGAAACTTTCTAAACCCACATATATTGTGGAGATGTAAATGTAGAATTTTTTGTCAAATTTTTTTAACATTTAAAAATATAAGTTTTCGATAGAGAGAGCATACGCACCTGGAAGTCGAATTGAATTTTCGAGATTTATAAAACTATAGATGTATCTAGATATTAAATAACATCCAGATTTTGACAAATCTTAGATAATATTTATGGTATAGAGGAAATACTACGAAGCTGTTCATCCGTTTCAAGTTAATTGATACGACTTTATCTAGATATAGTATGTGTAGAGACACATTTTAGTACACAACGTATCTAAATAAATTTGTATCAATTAATTTAAAAGGGACGTAGTACAACCAGGTGCGCCAGTCCTTTTCTGTAATGGGGGAAAGCGACGGGGCTGCTAACTGTGATCAAACTTGCGCATGATGCATTAGGCTTTGTTTAGATATACTCCGTATTTCATAATACAGCAGACAGCATGAGTGTTTTTTTATTGCGATTTTAAATTTTAAAGTTGTGCGTGAAGAACCACTCAGTCACGCCTTACGTTAGTGGCGGTTTGCTTTCTCCTGACGACGCTTACCGCCACATGGTAGCACCACGCGGCCACGATCGGCACATGCACATCACTCTCCTTGCTCTCGTCCTCTTCCGCCCATCGTGTACCCTCATTGGCTCCAGCGACTCGGCAGCTACTAACAAGTTGAACACTTCCCGTACAAGTGGTCAATTCCGTCAAAATTTTGACTTTTAAATTTTTTGACCTTTATTTTTTTTTACTTTTAAGGTTTTGGTTGAAAAATAGTTTATAATACATCCCTTAAAAGTGGTTAAAACTCTTAAATTTGTTAAAGGCCGTCGAGAATCCACGCCCGGCAACCTTCGCAGTTTTGGATGCCATTTTACCAGTGCCCTTTAAATTGACTAGCGCTTCGCGAGAGGGAAGTTTGAGACCGCACCGATGCTGTAGAGTTCTGGGATTTGTAGAAATTTTGCCAAAATCCACCACCGTGACAGGAAAAAAGACGAGGAGAGGTGGGATTGATAATGAAACTCACCTAGGAAACGTAGCTGGGTCAGAGGAGGTACAGAAGGACCGACAACGACGAAATCAACGACGGTGAAATAGCATGTTAGCGAGGAAGAAGACCAAAATTTGTCCTGCGGAGGCGGAGTTAGGGTGAGCCACGAAGGAGGCGGCGGTGCGGGAAGCGGACGAGGCAGGCGATCGCGGGGGCAACTCTAATATATAAAAAAAGGAACATGGCTGGTGGGCTCTTAGCATGGCAGATCGATTTGCATTTGCGGTTCCATTTACGGGTTCTGTTCAGCCGCCGAAGCCCGCACGACATTGTAAAATTGTTTTCAGTGTGCTTTATCTATCTTTTAAGAGAGCCAAACTTTAAGGGGATATGTTAGGGGATTCTCCGGTTAAGTTCGTGCTCAGTCAAGTTCTACACCATTTGATTTGCATCATGATTCGTGCATATGATTTGCAACTGAGCTTTTTGAGTTTCATATGTGGTTACAACTGTGATTTTTTCGGTTGCAAGTAAAGATGCAAATAATAAAATACTCAGGACCGTTAGATTTGCTTCGTGATTCATGCTAGTCATCAGTTGGGTTGCAACTAAAGTGAGAAATAGTCACACCCATATATTAGAGTTGCTATTCTAAAGAGAAAAAAAGCAATACACTCGTTGGACAGTCGGTGGGTCCGCCACCTGGTCGGCGTCGAGCACCGGGTGCGCTCCACTCTAGGGGTGGAATAGTTGCTACTCTGGTCCTGAAGTAGAATAGCTACCATAGAAAAACAAAGAGAACACTACTGCTGCTGTATATTAAAACTGAAAATTGTCGAGAAACAGAGAGGAGCAGCTGTTATTTGCCGACACAAAACTTTGCTGTTGTTTGTGCTTATATTTGTTGATACTGAATTTCTCGTACTTATATTGTTGATACTGAAAATTCTTGGCTATGTCATGGAATCATGGATGTATTTATCCATAATTGTGAAATGTGACAATTTTATCTAAGGTCATTGTGATATTTTCTTTATTACATGGAGCATTCAAGCCGGCTTGCGAGCTTCATCGAGCGGGCTTGTCGAGCGGGAGGTTTAGGCTTGGCTTGTTTAAAATTCGAGCCGAGTCGAGCTCGAACTAAGCCTCAAGCCTTGAGCTTTGTGTCTACCTGTACTCCACTCCTCCATGCCCCATGGTATCCGTGTCCTTCCATCTCATCTCAGACTGGAAAAGGACGTCGGTCGCGGCATTTGAATCAGAACAAAACCATCCGCGAAGGTGATGACCGGAAATACTATTCCCATCCCGGTGCCCCGCGACGACCATCTTCTTCTCCAATCCGCAGCCTCTCGAGAGTCTCGGCTGCTGCTACTATCCTTCTTAATTCCCACGTTCGCTTTCATACTCCACTTCCAAAGAAAGTTTGTCTAATTCCGCCCTTGTCGCGCGGGAACGAAGGAAGCCTCCTCCCTCTCGCCGGTCACCATCCCCCGACCTTTCCTCCCTCTCACACGACGCGCCCCTTCCATCTCTGCCAGGCGGGCCAGCCCCCGCGGCCGTAGGCGCCGGGGTCGCCCCTATAAATAGGCACCTTGCTCCCTCCCGTCTTCCCCACCACAGCACCGCTCCATCGATCCAGGAGATTAAAAGGGAAGGAAATCACTCGGTTCGATTCAGTTCCTGCGTTACGTGATCCTTCTTCTTCTTCCATCCGTTCTTGAGATCGGAGCTAGCAGCACGAGCGAGAATGGTGGGCGGCGGCGTCTCGGACGTGTACGGCGAGGACAGGGCCACCGAGGAGCAGCTCATCACGCCATGGTCATTCTCCGTCGCCAGGTAACACTGCTCCTCCAAAACATTCTCCCTAGATATCCTTCTATGGCCGATCCAAGTTCCATGGCGAATCTCCCCCTGTCGAAACAAGTTCACATAGCAGCAAATCAATACAGTTCGTTTCCATAGAGAAGTTTCCTAGTACTACTCTATATGTGAGCCGTACTGCATATACTAGTGCGAGATCATGCGATCTTGATGCCCTTCTCATGACCTATACGCTTTAATCGGTAACGTGCCCATTATCAATTAGTGCGCATGTATTTTAGGTGCGCTAGAAAGTTTACTTTTCTTCATCTAGCGTAAGAGTCAGTGCGTTTTTTACCACTGCCGTTGAAAGTTCTCGCTCAGCTTGCTCTGTTTCTTGACGTTATCAGTCGCCGTCGACACTGATACGTCGGTGCAGAGGATGTGCGTCTCGCTTATTGCAACCTTGATTGACAAAAGAACAAGAACAAGAACAATTTCAGCAAAAGAACAAGAACAATTTCAGCAACAAACTTCACGACTCTGCAGACATAACATCATTGACACATTTCCAAATCGAGCAGTGTTTTCATCCTCTGGAAGCAGAGTACTCTGCTCATGCATTTCCTGCTCTAACACACCACTGACGAGCATTTTCCTTGCGCCCAACAGCGGGCACTCGCTGCTGAGGGACCCGCGGCACAACAAGGGGCTGGCCTTCTCGGAGAAGGAGCGCGACGCGCACTACCTCCGGGGCCTCCTCCCGCCGGCGATCTTCTCGCAGGACCACCAGGAGAAGAAGATCATGCACAACCTCCGCCAGTACACCGTGCCCCTGCAGCGCTACATCGCCATGATGGACCTGCAGGAGCGGAACGAGCGGCTCTTCTACAAGCTCCTCATCGACAACGTCGAGGAGCTGCTCCCCGTCGTCTACACCCCCGTCGTCGGAGAGGCGTGCCAGAAGTACGGAAGCATCTACCGGCGCCCGCAGGGGCTCTACATCAGCCTCAAGGACAAGTAAGTAGCACCAACGTGTTCACCCCCTTCTGTCTGCTAGTGTTTTGCGTTTTCTGACGAGAAATGTTCATTATTGCGCGGTCTGACGTGATGTGTCTGTTTTTTCAGGGGCAAGGTCCTCGAGGTGCTCAAGAACTGGCCTGAGAGGAGCATCCAGGTCATCGTCGTCACTGACGGCGAGCGCATTCTGGGGCTCGGAGATCTGGGTTGCCAGGGAATGGGGATTCCTGTTGGCAAGCTGTCCCTGTACACCGCCCTCGGAGGAGTCCGTCCGTCAGCTGTAAGTGTTGCTTTGAGTGTTTTTCGTTTCATCCTCTTCTGAAGCCAAGAAAGGATCAAAACCAGTAGCTGTCTTGCCGACTGACTTTCTGTATTTCGATGCTTCAGTGCCTGCCAATCACGATTGATGTCGGCACCAACAACCAGACACTGCTCGATGACGAGTACTACATCGGGCTCAAGCAACGCCGTGCTACTGGCGAGGTAGCCCCCTACTCTGTAGCTGGTGATATGTCAGGCTCTGTTGAGTAATTTGTATCGATGCTGAATTTTGTGTTTGTTTCATTGTTGCCAGGAATACCATGAGCTTCTGCAAGAGTTCATGACTGCTGTCAAGCAGAACTACGGCGAGAAGGTCCTCGTCCAGTTTGAGGACTTTGCCAACCACAACGCTTTCGACCTGCTCGCCAAGTACAGCAAGAGCCATCTCGTCTTCAATGACGATATCCAGGTGACTTGATGCCTGATTAACTAATCACTAATATGGTGCATCATTTGGTTACTGCTGTCTCTATCTTCAGAGTTTCTTACTGAATACAAAATGACGGAATTGCAGGGCACGGCATCAGTTGTCCTGGCAGGCCTCCTGGCGGCGCTGAAGGTGATCGGTGGAGGCCTTGCAGACCAGACTTACCTCTTCCTTGGTGCTGGAGAGGCCGGCACTGGCATTGCAGAGCTTATTGCTCTTGAGATGTCAAAACATGTAAGAATACAGTCAACAGTGCTGTGCCCCGTTGTTCATGAAATAATTCATGGTGATTATATAATTGATTGATCTTACCTGTGCCCGGACCTTATCAATCGCTTGCTTGTGCAGACGGAACTCCCGATCGACGACTGCCGCAAGAAGATCTGGCTGGTGGACTCTAAGGTTGGTTGCTGATATCAGGAACAGCAAACATTGAAATTATCAGGTCTATTTCTGTGACACTAAGATTATTGTCTGAATATGCAGGGACTGTTGGTGGAGTCGAGAAAAGAGTCTCTCCAGCACTTCAAGAAGCCATTCGCTCACGAGCATGAGCCCCTGACGACCCTGCTCGAGGCCGTCCAGTCCATCAAGCCAACCGTGCTGATCGGAACCTCGGGCGTCGGGAAGACCTTCACCCAGGAGGTGGTCGAGGCCATGGCCTCCTTCAACGAGGTAACAGACTTTACATTGACCATAACTTTGTGAGTCTGGCCGTGGCCATTTCTTGATGAATGAACTGAAATTGTGAACGCAGAAACCTGTCATCTTCTCGCTGTCGAACCCGACGTCGCACTCGGAGTGCACGGCGGAGGAGGCCTACACCTGGACCAAGGGCACGGCGGTGTTCGCGTCCGGGAGCCCCTTCGACCCGGTGGAGTACGAGGGGAAGACGTACGTGCCCGGGCAGTCGAACAACGCCTACGTGTTCCCGGGGTTCGGCCTCGGAGTCGTCATCTCCGGCGCCATCCGCGTCCACGACGACATGCTCCTCGCCGCGTCGGAGGCGCTGGCGGAGCAGGTGAGCCAGGAGAACTTCGACAAGGGCCTCATCTTCCCGCCCTTCACCAACATCCGCAAGATCTCGGCCGAGATCGCCGCCAGGGTCGCCGCCAAGGCCTACGACCTCGGCCTGGCCAGCAGGCTGCCGCGGCCGGACGACCTGGTCAAGTACGCCGAGAGCTGCATGTACACCCCGCTCTACCGCAGCTACCGGTAAAACGGAGTTTTGCAATGCTGCAGGGACCGGGTCCGCCAATAAAAACCAATCAAATCCCGGCTCAATGCTTCAGTGGCGATGCTAAAAGGATACTACGTATAGAGCTGTTTTGTGTACCCGTATTTACGACTATGTATACTCTTTGTACTGATGTTTTACTTTACTGTAATGTACTGTGATGTTTACGGGAGCCACCACGCACCTGTCTATCTATGTGGAGGTGCTTGTCGTCGTCGATTCTTTTGTCAGATATATTGAATTAAGCGAGTGTAACATTAGTAATGTTTGGTTTTATAATGAGCGTTCTTCCTATTCGTACGGAACTTGGATCGATGTAAGGTTAGTGGTGGTTGAATCTACATTGCATAGGGCACTTCTCCACCACCTCAGAAGATGACCAATCCAAACTCACTATGAGCGATTTCCTTGAAAGTCACGAAGTATCCAATCTGAAGATTGCGAGCAATGGAAAATGCTAGCTAGGCTTGATCCCGGAGGGCCTTCCCATAGACATCCTTCAACTTGATATCCCTCTTGAAGGTGATCTTCCTCGAGGACGTTTCCAAATAGGCCTAAAGGCGTCTGGGAGGGGGAAGTATCCCTAACCTAGGTTTTATCAACATATTGCAAAAGTGGGTAGGGATACCAATTCATGGAAATGGCTGACATTAGGCGGCCTTCCTCTAGTGTTTGTTTTTGAAGCTGCTTCTCCACCAGCCTTCACAGGGACACCAAGCTATAGAGACTAAAAATTGGAACAATACATGTTTAGCAACGTAAGAGATGAACACAAATGAGCAATAGTGCAAAACAATAAAAATGCACATCCAATATGCTTGTACAAAACTTGTGGTCCAATCACACCATCCCTATGACTAAAATGTGTCACATTTGAAACATTGGCTCATGAAAAACAATGGAAAAGAGAATGAATATCAATAAAGAAAATTACTCATGCAAATAATCACACACAATGCAAAAAAGATGATTCAACCTTACTAAGAAATATGCACACTTAATGTGCTTGTACATATCGCAAGGTTTGATAGGACCATCCCTTCCACAAAAAAACGTGCTACATATTAGTCCTTGGCATAGGCAACAGAATAGTGAAAATCGTAATTGGGGGTCTCAAAGGAACAAAGCACATACAAATCAATGAGGTGATACGACATTAGAAAGTGAAAACGCATGGAGTCCCATGTGTGGTTTTTGCAATTGACGACAATTTTTATAGACTAATATTTGCATTGAGTTATACTTGAAGGGTTTGTCGTATACATGAAGTGGAGACCAAGGTGATATTCAAGGTGTTATCCAATGAATGATCGAGTTGAGCCTATCAAAAGCATGTCTTGAAGAATATATGTCGTGTGAGCATTCACAGTTAATTTCAAGACAACATCATTACGAATAAGGAAAAAATGATTTGAAGTTGATCGAGTTGAAGCGCAAGTTCAAGATAAGAATTTAGAAGACATCATATGCATGAATATTGTCATCTAGTTGGTGAAAATGGTTTTTCTTGAGAAGAGGATCTCCCATAGTGGAATAGGGGGAGTGACGTCTGCAAGTGCACTTGACATGTGTAGCTAGTTCTGAAATAAGAATCTCAAACAATGGTGGAGCTATTTGGTAAAAACAAATTATGCCTCTTGCTATGTTCACTTAGATGTACCTGCAAGTTATTATTGATCCAAAGCAAAGTGTGTTATGAAAGCGATTGTGAGCGTTGAGTTGTGAACAAAGCAATAGTAAATAAAGTGAGTAGAGAAATAGACAAAGTGAGTGATGTAAATTAATTGGAACTGCAATAGGGGCAAATAGTTCTCATAGAGTTGTGGATTCATAACTAAAACATGATTAGGATATATGATATATTTGCAGTATGTGTGTACATGCGGAGTTCGACATAAAGGTGCACTTAATTGTGCCAATATGAACCCCACATTACCACCACTAATCCTCCTATAGCAAGTGGTTGGAGTACACTAGTAATCAAGGGTCTCCGCATTGTTATGTATATCCACTCTTGGATCCCCGTGATCCCTACATAGTTGACGGAGGCAGCGGATGTTGTCACATGCTAACGCCCACGTACTACCAACAACATATGAAGATGATTTTCTCCAATGTCCCTAAGCGGTCGATATTCACACAAACATCATTGAAGAAGATCACCACACATATAATACAAACGAAGACGAAATAATCTTGAAGTCTGTTCTCCCCAAGAACAAATGCAACTACTCACGCATGGATGCAATCAACATCATCATAATCATATGAATGGAGTATGAATGATCAAACAAGTACATGTGCAAATCCCCACTATATATGGTACGGAATTACAACGAGATGGATGAGGATGATGATGGTGAAGATGGTGATGGTGAAGATCGATGCCAAGGCCTCCAAGATCCAAGTAGCGATCATCGTGGATTCCCTCTGCAAGCTCCCCTCCAAATCCCTTATGGATGTGAGGTTCCATGGTGATGCGGTGTCTCTGTATCTCCAATATCTCATCTGATTGCACGGGGCTGGTGAAAGTATTTGACGATATGAAGACACCGACACCTGCTAGGATCATCACTTATGGGTGGGCATGACCATAATAGAGGTTGTTAAAACCCTTGTGATCATCCCTTCGCGAATTTTCTCTTTGGCTTGACTCCCAGGCGCATGGGTAAATGTTTGGAAGGTATTCATTGCTTCCAATAATCATATTTATGCCCAAAAATGTTATTTTTAATTTATTTGTCTATCAAATTTTTTATTCTTGTGATCTTAATGGAACAAGCATAATAGGTACGCGCGAGCATGGTAAAATGCCGAAATCCTAACAATAATGCAAAAGAACATAAGGAAGAACACTATGCATAATGCACGCACCACCACGTAGCAACTCAAAAAGACTTAACCAAGCAAGTGCAATCAAAAAATGCATTTCAACTTGAGGATGTCAAGATCTTCATCATCTAGCTCAAGTGGAATGCGCAAGGCAAACGTCTGTCTTTGATAGGTTTCTCTTTTACCGGTCTCATGTTGTTGTTGAGAGACTGGGTGGAAGGACTCATATGTCGACTATAAGGAGTGAATAGGCGGTTTAAAACTTTCACGGGTGTGCTCAACAAATGTGGAATAAAACTAGAATTTATTCTCTCAAATATAAAACCTATGTCAACTAGGGTTCACCTATGTGCACCAACAATTTATGCTAAGAAAGACAAGCAACTATGTGATAGCAAGTAAAGTGCTTAAGTAAAGGGCTCGGATATAGGAATAACCTAGGGGACACGAAGATGATGATGTATCCTTAAGTTCACTTCCCAAAAATAAGCTAGTCTTCCTTAAAGTGATGTGATACATCGTAAATGTATCTATAATTTTTTATGCTCCATGCTTGTTTTACACAAATTCATATATGTTTTATTTACACTTTGTTGCACTTTTATACATTTTCCGGCACTAACCTATTGATAAGATGCCACAGTGCTAGTTCTCTGTTTTCTGATGTTTTTGTATATCAGAAAAGTTGTACAGGAAATATTCTCGAAATTGAACGAAACAAAAGCCGAAGTGCCTATTTATCGAAACAAAAGAAGGAGTCCAGAGGAGAGACGGAGGGGCGCCACAGGGCGGCCAGACCATGCCTTGGCGTCGCCCATGCCCTAGCCACGCCAAGGGGTAGTGTGGACCCCCTGGCCTCCAACGAGCTCACCCTTCCGCCTATTTATTCACGGTCTCAAGAAAATCCTAAAGACCCGAGCCTCCATCCACGAAAATTTCCGTCGCGGCCGCCATCACCGACCATAGCTCGGGAGGGTTCTGAAGCTCTTCCCGGCACCCTGCCGGAGAGGGAGATCATCACCGGAGGCCTCTACATCACCATGCCCACCTCCGAAGTGATGCGTGAGTAGTTCATCCCTGGACTACGGGTCTATAGTAGTAGCTAGATGGTTCTCTTCTCCAATTTGTGCTTCATGTTTAGTTCTTGTGAGCTGCCTATCATGATCAAGATCATCATTATGTAATGCTACATGTTTTGTTTGCTGGGATTCAATGAATATGGAATACTATGTTGAGATCGATTATATATTTGTCATATGTTATTTGTGATCTTGCATGTTCTCTGTTGCTAGTAGATGCTCTGGCCAAGTATGTGTTTGTGACTCCAAGAGGGAGTATTTATGCTCGATAGTGGGTTCATGCCTCTAGTTTTCTAGAAGAGTGAAAATAACTTCTAAGATTGTGGATGTGTTGTTGCTACTAGGGAGAAAAAAATAATGTTTTATCTAAGGGTAATTCTATTGTTTACTTTACACACATTGCTTACTGCGATAATCTGTTGCTTGCAACTTAATACTGAAAGGGGTTCAGACGATAACCGAAAGGTGGATTATTAGTCATAGACGCAGTTGGATTACGGTCTATGTATTATGTTGTAATGTCCAAACGAATCTCATAGTAATCATCTTGTCATGTATGGTATCTATTCTGTCAATTGCTCAGTTGTAATTTATTCACCCAGCATATTATTTATCTTCATGGAGAGACACCTCTAGTGAACTATGGACCTCGGTGACATGGGCATACCCTTCGGATACCCATTATTAGTATACCTGGCTCGGCCCAATATGGAGAAGACCCAATATGGAGAAGGCCCAACAAGGCAACCCGAAGAAGTAGTCGACTAGGACTCTTGTAAAACCCTAGGCTGGTTGCATATATAAAGCTAGCCAGGGCACCCGAAATAAGGAGGCCAACAAATAGACAGAATATAGACAACATAGCTCCGCCTACGGCGGCACCCTGTAAACATACATATGCTCATATACTGGATTGCTAGCAGCACGTAGGGATCCTCCACCGAGGGGACCCGAAGCTGGGTACGTCGTGTGCCTAATTGATACGTCCAATTTGCATCACTATTTTATATCATAATTTGCTGTTATTCATTGATATATTTCATATTGGGACACAATACTTATGTTATTTCATCTATTTTGTATGTTTCATCATTATTGGAGGATCAAGCACCGGAGCCAGGATTCTGCTGGAAAAAGCACCGTCAGAAGACAATATTTCGGAAGATCACCTGTGGAAGGAAATTATACCAAAAATCCTATTTTTCAAGGTGACGAAGGAAGCCAGAAGGAGGAGCCAGGAGGAGCCAGGGTGGGTGATACGTCTCCAACGTATCGATAATTTCTTGTGTTCCATGCCACATTATTGATGTTATCTACATGTTTTATGCACACTTTATGTCATATTCGTGCATTTTCTGGAACTAACCTATTAACAAGATGCCGAAGTGCCGAGTTCTGTTTTCTGCTGTTTTTGGTTTCAGAAATCCTAGTAACGAAATATTCTCGGAATCGGACGAAATCAACGCCAAAGTTCCTATTTTCATCGGAAGCATCCAGAACACCGGGGAAGGACCGAGAGGGGGCCACGGGGCCACCAAACCCTAGGCCGGCGCGGCCGGAGGGGGCCGCGCCGCCCTATGGTGTGGCCCCCTGTCGGCCCTCTCGCGCCGCCTCTTCGCCTATATAAAGCCCCTGGATCAGAAAACCCGATACCAATTGACGAAACCCACGAAACACTGCCGGAGCCGCCGCCATCGCGAAGCCAAGATGCAGGGGACGAGGATCTCTGTTCCGGCACCCTGCCGGAGCGGGGAAGTGCCCCGGAAGGCTTCTCCATCGACACCGCTGCCATCTCCACCGCCATCTTCATCACCGCTGCTGCTCCCATGAGGAGGGAGTAGTTCTCCATCGAGGCTCGGGGCTGTACCGGTAGCTATGTGGTTCATCTCTCTCCTATGTAGTTCAATACAATAATCTCATGAGCTGCCTTACATGATTGAGATTCATATGATGATGCTTGTAATCTAGATGTCATTATGCTAGTCAAGTGGGTTTTACTTATGTGATCTCCGGAGACTCCTCGTCCCACGTGTGTAAAGGTGACAGTGTGTGCACCGTGTGGGTCTCTTAGGCTAGATTTCACGAGAATACTTACTCATTGAATGGCATAGTGAGGTGCTTATTTATATCTCTTTATGATTGCAGCATGTTGTATCACTACTATCTATGTGCTACTCTAGTGATGTGTTATTAAAGTAGTTCTATTCCTCCTGCACGTGTGTAATGGTGACGGTGCGTGCACCGTGTTAGTACTTGGTTTATGCTATGATCATGATCTCTTGTAGATTATGGAGTTAACTATTGCTATGATAATATTGATGTGATCTATTCCTCCTACATATGCATGAAGGTGACGGTGTGCATGCTATGCTAGTACTTGGTTTAGTCCGTTGATCTATCTTACACTAAAGGTTACTAAAATATGAGCATTATTGTGGAGCTTGTTAACTCCGGCATTGAGGGTTCGTGTAATCCTACGCAATGTGTTCATCATCCAACAAAAGTGTAGAGTACGCAGGTATCCGTTCTGTTATGTGATCAATGTTGAGAGTGTCCACTAGTGAAAGTCTAT
Organism: Lolium rigidum; assembly: GCF_022539505.1. NCBI lineage: Eukaryota > Viridiplantae > Streptophyta > Magnoliopsida > Poales > Poaceae > Lolium > Lolium rigidum. Next base: position 79,234,521 of record NC_061511.1, on the reverse strand, counting down.
TCCCTAGGCCTTGTTCCTAAACACTGCTGCGTTACTACTCGCTTGTTTACTACTTGCTGCGTTACTACTTGCTGAGTTACTACTGCTTGTTTCTTGTTTCTCTGCGTTACTACTGCTGCAATACCACCACCATCAACTACACGCCAAGCACTTTTACGGCACCGTTGCTACTGCTCATACTTATTTATACCACCTGTATTTCACCATCTCTTCGCCGAACTAGTGCACCTATTAGGTGTGTTGGGGACACAAGAGACTTCTTGCTTTGTGGTTGCGGGGTTGCATGAGAGGGATATCTTTGACCTCTTCCTCCCCGAGTTCGATAAACCTTGGGTATCCACTTAAGGGAAACTTGCTTCGCTGTTCTACAAACCTCTCGCTCTTGGAGGCCCAACACTTGTCTACAAGAATAGAAGCTCCCGTAGACATCAAGCACTTTTCAGGCGCCGTTGCCGGGGAGGAAAGGTAAAAGGCTCTCATACACCGGTCCCGAGTAAAGTATTTTTACGGCGCCGTTGTGTGTGTGCTCAAAGCTATTTCCTTTAGATCCTGCAATTGCATCTTGTTGTTTCTTGTTTACACTAGTTTGGCATAATGTACAAGAGTGAGCTTCTTATTCTATTTCCTGATTTAAAACATGGATTGTTTGATGCGAAAATTAAAAAACCTATGAAATCTTCTTTGCATGCTGGTAGTAATATTAGTATGAACGCTTTGAACACCATTGTTGATAATGATATAGAAAGTTCTAAGCTTGGGGAAGCTGGTTTGCATGATATTTTTAGTCCCCCAAGCATTGAGGAGAAAATTTTGTTTGACGATACTTTGCCTCCTATTTCTGATGATGATAATGATAGTAGTCTTTTTGTGCCACCTACTATGGAGAGTAAATTTTATTGTGATATTACTATGCCTCCTACACTTGATGAGAATAATAATGATAGCTACTTTGTTGAATTTGCTCCCACTACAACTAATAAAATTGATTATGCTTATGTGGAGAGTAATAATTTTATGCATGAGACTCATGATAAGAATGCTTTAGGTGATAGTTATATTGTTGAGTTTGCTCATGTTGCTACTGAAAGTTATTATGAGAGAGGAAAATATGGTTGTAGAAATTTTCATGTTACTAAAATGCCTCTCTATGTGCTGAAATTTTTGATGCTACACTTGTTTTATCTTCCTATGCTTGTTACTTTGCTCTTCATGAACTTGTTTATTTACAAGATTCCTATGCATAGGAAGCATGTTAGACTTAAATGTGTTTTGAATTTGCCTCTTGATGCTCTCTTTTGCTTCACATACTATTTCTTGCGAGTGCATCATTAAAACTGCTGAGCCCATCTTAATGGCTATAAAGAAAAGAACTTCTTGGGAGATAACCCATGTGTTATTTTGCTACAGTACTTTGTTTTATATTTGTGTCTTGGAAGTTGTTTACTACTGTAGCAACCTCTCCTTATCTTAGTTTTGAGTTTTGTTGTGCCAAGTAAAGTCTTTGATAGAAAAGTAAGTACTAGATTTGGATTACTGCGCAGTTCCAGATTTCTTTGCTGTCACGAATCTGAGCCCACTGCCCTGCAGGAAGCTCAGAAAATTATGCCAATTTACGTGCATGATCCTCAGATATGTACGCAACTTTCATTCAATTTGAGCATTTTCATTTGAGCAAGTCTGGTGGCCTAATAAAATCCATCTTTACGGACTGTTCTGTTTTGACAGATTCTGCCTTTTATTTCGCATTGCCTCTTTTGCTATGTTGGATGAATTTCTTTGATCCATTAATGTCCAGTAGCTTTATGCAATGTCCAGAAGTGTTAAGAATGATTGTGTCACCTCTGAACATGTTAATTTTTATTGTCCACTAACCCTCTAATGAGTTGTTTCGAGTTTGGTGTGGAGGAAGTTTTCAAGGGTCAAGAGAGGAGGATGATATACTACGATCAAGGAGAGTGAAAGCTCTAAGCTTGGGGATGCCCCGGTGGTTCATCCCTGCATATTTCAAGAAGACTCAAGCGTCTAAGCTTGGGGATGCCCAAGGCATCCCCTTCTTCATCGACAACTTATCAGGTTCCTCCCCTGAAACTATATTTTTATTCGGCCACATCTTATGTACTTTACTTGGAGCGTCTGTTTGTTTGTTTCTATTTTTGTTTTTGTTTGAATAAATTGATTACATCATGCTTGTGTGGGAGAGAGACACGCTCCGCTGGTTCATATGAACACATGTGTTCTTAGCTCATAATATTCATGGCGAAGTTTCCTCTTCGTTAAATTGTTATATGGTTGGAGTTGGAAAATGATACATGTAGTAATTGCTATAATGTCTTGGGTAATGTGATACTTGGCAATTGTTGTGCTCATGTTTAAGCTCTTGCATCATATACTTTGCACCCATTAGTGAAGAAATACATAGAGCATGCTAAAATTTGGTTTGCATAATTGGTCTCTCTAAGGTCTAGATAATTTCTAGTAAGGTGTTTGAACAACAAGGAAGACGATGTATAGTCTTATAATACTTGTAATATGTCTTTTATGTGAGTTTTGCTGTACTAGTTCATCCTTGTGTTTGCCTCAAACAACCTTGCTAGCCTAAACCTTGTATCGAGAGGGAATACTTCTCATGCATCCAAATACTTGAGCCAACACTATGCCATTTGTGTCCACCATACCTACCTACTACATGGTATTTCTCCGCCATTCCAAAGTAAATTGCTTGAGTGCTACCTTTAAACAATTCAAAATTTATTACCTCTTATTTGTGTCAATGTTTTATAGCTCATGAGGAAGTATGTGGTGTTTATCTTTCAATCTTGTTGGGCAACTTTCACCAATGGACTAGTGGCTTCATCCGCTTATCCAATAATTTTGCAAAAAGAGCTGGCAATGGGATTCCCAGTCCCAAATTAACAAACTAAAAATAGACACTCCTCCATGGTATGTGATTGTTGGACGGCACCCGAAGGATTCGGTTAGCCATGGCTTGTGTAAGCAAAGGTTGGGAGGAGTGTCATCATAATAAAACTAAAATAAAAAGGTACTCCTTCATGGTATGAGATTGTTGGCGAGGCACCCGAGGATTCGGTTAGCCATGGTTTGTGAAAGAAAGGTTGGAAGGAGTGCCACCCAAAAATAAAATAAAATGGGAGCCGCTCTTTGAAGGTTTGTCTGGCAAGGGGGTTAGAGTACCCGCTACCATTCGTTGACAACAACATACACCTCTCAAAACTTTATTTTTATGCTCTCTTTATGTTTTCAAAATAAAAGCTCTAGCACAAATATAGCAATCGATGCTTTTCCTCTATGGAGGACCATTCTTTTACTTTCAATGTTGAGTCAGTTCACCTATTTCTCTCCATCTCAAGAAGCAAACACTTGTGTGAACTGTGCATTGATTCTTACATATTTGCATATTGCACTTGTTATATTGCTTTGCATTGACAATTATCCATGAGATATACATGTTATAAGTTGAAAGCAACCGCTGAAACTTAATCTTCTTTTGTGTTGCTTCAATACCTTTACTTTGAATTATTGCTTTATGAGTTAACTCTTATGCAAGACTTATTGATGCTTGTCTTGAAGTGCTATTCATGAAAAGTCTTTGCTTTATGATTCAGTTGTTTACCCATGTTATATACATTGTTTTGATCGCTGCATTCACTACATATGCTGTACAAATAGTATGATCAAGGTTATGATGGCATGTCACTCCAGAAATTATCTTTGTTATCGTTTTACACGCTTCGGGACGAGCAGAACTAAGCTTGGGGATGCTGATACGTCTCCAACGTATCGATAATTTCTTGTGTTCCATGCCACATTATTGATGTTATCTACATGTTTTATGCACACTTTATGTCATATTCGTGCATTTTACGGAACTAACCTATTAACAAGATGCCGAAGTGCCGGTTCCTGTTTTCGCTGTTTTTGGTTTCAGAAATCCTAGTAACGAAATATTCTCGGAATCGGACGAAATCAACGCCAAAGTTCCTATTTTCATCGGAAGCATCCAGAACACCCGGGAAGGACCGAGAGGGGGCCACGGGGCCACCAAACCCTAGGCTGGCGCGGCCGAGAGGGGGCCGCGCCGCCCTATGGTGTGGCCCCCCTGTCGGCCCTCTGCGCCGCCTCTTCGCCTATATAAAGCCCCTGGATCAGAAAACCCGATACCAATTGACGAAACCCACGAAACCTGCCGGAGCCGCCGCCATCGCGAAGCCAAGATGCGGGGGACGGGATCTCTGTTCCGGCACCCTGCCGGAGCGGGGAAGTGCCCCGGAAGGCTTCTCCATCGACACCGCTGCCATCTCCACCGCCATCTTCATCACCGCTGCTGCTCCCATGAGGAGGGAGTAGTTCTCCATCGAGGCTCGGGGCTGTACCGGTAGCTATGTGGTTCATCTCTCTCCTATGTAGTTCAATACAATAATCTCATGAGCTGCCTTACATGATTGAGATTCATATGATGATGCTTGTAATCTAGATGTCATTATGCTAGTCAAGTGGGTTTTACTTATGTGATCTCCGGAGACTCCTCGTCCCACGTGTGTAAAGGTGACGGTGTGTGCACCGTGTGGGTCTCTTAGGCTAGATTTCACGAGAATACTTACTCATTGAATGGCATAGTGAGGTGCTTATTTATATCTCTTTATGATTGCAGCATGTTGTATCACTACTATCTATGTGCTACTCTAGTGATGTGTTATTAAAGTAGTTCTATTCCTCCTGCACGTGTGTAATGGTGACGATGCGTGCACCGTGTTAGTACTTGGTTTATGCTATGATCATGATCTCTTGTAGATTATGGAGTTAACTATTGCTATGATAATATTGATGTGATCTATTCCTCCTACATATGCATGAAGGTGACGAGTGTGCATGCTATGCTAGTACTTGGTTTAGTCACGTTGATCTATCTTACACTAAAGGTTACTAAAATATGAGCATTATTGTGGAGCTTGTTAACTCCGGCATTGAGGGTTCGTGTAATCCTACGCAATGTGTTCATCATCCAACAAAAGTGTAGAGTATGCATTTATCTGTTCTGTTA
>NC_061511.1:79215917-79229362 GCF_022539505.1 Lolium rigidum | reverse complement strand
GGATGACCTACTTCTACCTCGACCTCGCCGCATCCAACAATAAAGCTAAGTGTTCATCTTCCAATAGTCAATTATTATTTACTTTCGCCATACCCAAATACTCGGGGGCTTTGCCATTACAATATTACAACAAATACACTTAACACTGGGGTCTCTGCCATTACTTCGTTACCACAGATATACTCGATTATTTGGTGAAATTCTTTTCTTCGTCTCTGGATATATCTACTTCGGCTAAGTGGATTTATTTTCGGCTCAATGGATTTATTTTCTTTGGATCAATGGATTCATCTTCTTTGGCTTATTGGATTCTTTTTCATCGGATTCATCTTATAAGATTCATCTATATGAATATTACTGGCTTACTCTTATACAACATTACTCGAGGCGGTTCGGATCACTGAATTTATCATCGAGGATATTTTCTTCGGCGGATTCATCTTCTATATTACTGGATTCTTCGGTTCAATGGATTAATCTCCTATGATTGTTACTGGAACTATTTTCTTCGGATCAATGGATTCATCCTCTCAGATATCAGCGAATTCATCTTCTATGATTATTACTAGAACTATTTTCTTCGGATCAATGGATTCATCTTCTATGATATCAGCGGATTCATCTTCTATGATTATTATTGGATTCTTCGGGCCAATGGATTCATCTTCTATGATATTGACGGATTTATCTTCAATATATGTTCTATATTTAATGGCGTAATCTTCAATATGGATTCATCTCAAATACTTCATCTGGGATTCATCTTCGTATATTATTGTCTATGGCTTCATCTTAAATGGCTTCACCAAATATGACGCCGCGACTCCATCAACATATTTCTACATCACGCCTAAACGCTCGGGGGCTCGACAACGATTTCGCCTCGGGTCACGACTGCGACACAACAATCATGACATCACCTCAGCATCGCTCGGGGGCTCGGCTATTTCTTCATCAACAATATGGCGGCATTTACTTTCGCTATTTGGTGGTTTCTACTTCAGCTCGATTTCTTATCTACACTCGAAGACTTCATCATGCATCGACTTCGTCGTGTCCAAAAAGATAAGTGTTCTTTTATTTTGCACAAAGTTGATTATCGTTTACTTTTGCCGCACCCGACACTTGGGGGCTGCGCGGCATATATTCACTTTACATATCATCGAATCTGAGCATCTGACACCGCATGCGAAAAATAGAGTCAAGGGAAAGATAGAAAAAGTTTGTTTATTTGTGCAGGAGAAAGCAAAATTCAAAGTATATAAGAGAGAACCCGACGAAATTTTCTGCAGGGAGAACTCGACGGAATTGTCTTCAAGAAAGAACAGGACCCGAAGAATTATCCTCAAGGAGGTCCCGAGGAATTATCTTCAGGGAGGTCCCGAAAAATTATCTTCAAGGAGGTCCCGAAAAGTTATCTTCAAGGAGATCCCGAAGAATTATCCTCAGGGAGGACCCGAAGAATTATCTTAAAAAGAGGACCCGACGAATTGTCCTCAGGGAGGACCCGAAGAATTATCCTCAAAGAGGACCCAAAGAAATTATCCTGAAGGAGGAACTCGACGAAATTATCATCAAGGAGAAACCAAAAAAATAAGGAGGAGAAAAAAAAGGGATGGACAAATCTTCGGGTCCATTGACTCGTCATTTGTTCTGAGCAAGAGCATCGGCGATGTGCCTGACGACAATATAGAAGAACCCACGGCTGTCTCATCACGCCCGAGAAAAATATAGAAGAACCCGTAAAATGGGTCATTGCATCAGCCGAACAAGGCACTTGACAAAATATTCTCAGAGCGCCAAAGTCGCGAACAATCTCTGAATGCCGCAAAACTCTGCGAAGGTAAGACCCCAGATCCGTTCTGTGTGGCGTGGCATCGCCAAAGACTGCGCTCTGCTACTTTTATCCGTATCAACAGATACGAAGAAAAATCCTAACGGACGCGTTAGGTACCCGATAAACATGACTGGGACTCGACAGAATGGTAAGACCTTAAGCGGCACCTGTCGAGTTAACACCAGTATCCCGAGATCATGTCCAGGGACGTGATCTTGAAGTAGGTCTTTGCGGATTGCCACTAGAGCAGTTAACTAGTACCTGATCCGTCAGATGAACTAGCCCCAATTACCATTATCCCTGTACAATATAGATATGGATGTCAAATAAAAATAGCAACGGCCTGGAGTCGATAAAAAGAGGGGTTGCGCCAAGTTGTTCATCGAGTAGTACAACTTGAGCCTATGCCTAGGTGCAAGCACCTGCTCATAGGCTCGGGGGCTACTCTTATCGAGAGTATTGTTCACCCTCCCGATAAGAAAGAGGAAAAATTGTGGAGTCAATTACAAGCAAGTTGAGCCTACACCCAAGTGCAAACACTTGGCTGTAGCCTCGGGGGCTACTCCCATCGGGAGCGCTGGTCGCGCACCCGATAGGAAATAACTTCGACAGCATCTATGACAATCAATGTTTGTAGACTCAACTCGATTCTACAACTCGAGTGGAGCCTACTCCCATCGGGAGCCCATGGATTTCATCAAGTCCAGAAATATAGTTAAGTTCTTTATCGAGTAGTACAACTTGAGTCTATGCCCAAGTGCAAACACTTGCCCATAGACTCGGGGGCTACTCCCATCGGGAGCGCTGCCGCGCACCCGATAATTTCAAGAATCGTCGACATCATTTACGCTACACGTGATCTGCGGCATGGACCTCGCCTTGTATTTTTCTTCGACTTCGGAGATGGTTATGCTTGGAGTTTCTACGCAAGTCTTCGACTTCCCTAGAAACTCGGGGGCTACTGACATGGGCATACCCTTCGGATACCCATTATTAGTATACCTGGCTCGGCCCAATATGGAGAAGACCCAATATGGAGAAGGCCCAACAAGGCAACCCGAAGAAGTAGTCGACTAGGACTCTTGTAAAACCCTAGGCTGGTTGCATATATAAAGCTAGCCAGGGCACCCGAAATAAGGAGGCCAACAAATAGACAGAATATAGACAACATAGCTCCGCCTACGGCGGCACCCTGTAAACATACATATGCTCATATACTGGATTGCTAGCAGCACGTAGGGATCCTCCACCGAGGGGACCCGAAGCTGGGTACGTCGTGTGCCTAATCTCGACCCCGGAATCTCCATCGTCGCTCTCCCAAAACCCTAGTCTACAATACGTAGGCATTGCCGAGGTATTCCCTCGTCACTCGGTCCTTTCTTTTACACTGATACAATCATCTTGTTCTATTTACTTACTGCAAACACTGCTCTCTTCCATTTCACTACAAACAAACATCTATTTTCACACTATATAGTTAATCCTTTGTTTCCAGCAAAACCGGTGAGATTGACAACCTCACTGTAACGTTGGGGTAAAGTATTTTGATTGTGTTGTGTGCAGGTTTCACGTTGTTGCTGACGCTGGTAGTGCACCCTTACAATAGTCAGCTAGCAACACCTTCAGAAGTCACGCTTTTCTCCTACTGGTTGATTAAACCTTGGTTTCTTAATGAGGGAAAACTTACTATTGTGCTAATCATACCTACTCTTGGGGTTTTCCAACGGTGTGCAATCTGCGCTCATCATGATGCGGAAGCACAATGTCCTTCCAAGCGCCATGGCTGCTCACCGTTATCTTATCGCGCACTTGCACAATGCAAGATGCCACGATCCACTAGGGAGACCCTTGAGGGTGGTAACCGAACCCATACAAACTTGGTGAAATCTCCAATTAAGTTGTGGATCTTGCCCCATGCTTGTACGGGTTTGGAACAACCCTCATGGAGTCATAGTGGATCGATGACTTTCCTTTTGGTGAGAAGGCTTGAGTAGAATACAGTGAGCCATTGTGGCATTTGGGGAGCATTTTGTCTCCACACCGATCCAACGGAGAGTAGCACCTGCAAGGGTGTGAACTTAAGGATATTCCATTGTCTCTGCATGCCTCTGTTATTTATATACTCAAGATTTTTTACTTATGAATTATACTTTTTGATAGCCTTGATGCTTGAATTTTACTTATGAATTTTACCATCAACACAGATAGTGCCACATTATAATCATGTGCCACAAGAACAAGGTATATAACAAAACTCCTCCAACAATTACACAATACTCAAGAGATAATATCTCTGTACTAGGATCATGCACAACTCCTTTGCTTTATGCACACCACTATCTAGGTACTAAATGACATCCCTAGAACTTAATTGTGGCACATATAACCATTAGTATTGACAAAAAGTACAGTGCTAGTGCCTCATATAGGCAATGTGTGTGTGGAAAGACCAATTTTATTGACATGCAACCAATTGGGGCTTTTGCACACATACAAAGACAAATCAAGCATATTAATCATCGGCCTTACCAAGAATTTAACCCTAAATAGTAAATTGCCCCGAAATTTGACATAGATATAACCCTAAGCAGTGAAATCGATCTATCCCTAGATAGTCCTGAGGTACCAAATCGGCCGAACAGAGTGCAAGCCAACAATACACTTAAGATAAGACAATACGCAAGCAAGATAGACCAAATTGGAACAAAAAAAATTAAAACTACCATAGACGTACAAATCTTCACTGCATGTCGTCCCTAACACCTATATATTAACCATGGGTGGACCTAGAACAAAAAAACCAGGAGTCACTGTATCAGACGGACATACTTTTTATGCCGATTTAGGGGTGTCCCACAGTCAGAAAGAAATTTATTCCGGTGTCATGTGACTCCTGGTTGCATAACGTGGGTCCTCCCCTGATATTAACCTCCATGATGCAGATTTACCGTACTATATGGTTGGTAAGGGTGGGAGTAGGTATTGGCACCATTGCCTAGTAGATGAGGTGGTTGCTTGTGGTGATAGAGACTGCGGTGATATAGTTGCAAACACGTCTCAATAGTCGGAGTCGAGTCAGCGATGAGAAAGCTATCAATGGTACGGCTGATGGATGTGGCGACATAGAGAATTTGTTGGCACTAGGAGAACCGCCAATGAGAAGGGAGAGGAAGGTGAGGGAAGAGAGTGACGGGGGAGACTAGACGATGAGGGGATTTATGACGCGTGTTCCAAAAGGAACACTGTGTCTTCCCTCTCGTTTATCACGTGTGTAGTCTACGTGTTCCTTTGCGCTTCGCCGGTCCTGACTCCACGAAAACTATCGATTCAATAGTTTCTTTCTTCTTTACAAAGAGCGCTTTATTACTCAATAGAAGCATTCCACACAACCGTAAAGATCCAGTTATTACAAACCAACTAAAGAAGAAAATTCTCAACGAAAAGTTCAACAACGTAAAAAAACACGACTAAGACGAAGGAGATTCAATCCGTAGATCAAGCTGACATCCATGTTGGGGAAAAATATACATCGCCGTATCATCCAACCGTGTAGACACCGTAAAGAGGTCTTGATGCTCGACACGCTATAGAGGCGACCATAAACGGAGCGTAGTTATGCATCAACATATGACCTATAAAAGAGAAGAACATTTATTATTAAAAACATTATCATTTCTACGTAGCTATAACGACTAAATAACGGCAATCGCCCCCACCCTAATAAGTAACTTAAACCTAGGATCCAAACCATTGAGTCAGTTGTCAGAAATATTCGCAACACTACGAGGTGGATATAAGGTAGAATTTATTTCGATGGTTGGCTATATAGATCTAGCAAATAAATATTGGAAGAAGAGATGTTTTGTCATCTCATCTTGATGACAAAAAAACACGTTTTTGCTTCCTTCTTAGTTGCGCTTTACAAGGTTATCTTTGGTGAGGATTACCCCCGACGGAGATACCACACAAAAATCTTAGTTTTAAGAGGGATCTTTATCTTTCAAATTTTCAAATTATTATGGACTAGTATATCCAGTTGACTTAAAGCATTCTACATATATGCCACTCAGAAAGGTTCCAACTGAAAATATCTGACCCCTGCACCAATTGGACGGAATCCATACGGCGTAACAAGTTATCACATGATGCTGGTCCAATAGGGTTTCGTCGGAAAGACACATTCAGTGGGCAGGGGCGTATCAGCCATGGCACCCCCTCCTAAAGTATAGAACTTCTTTTAGCTAGTATTATTGGACTAATAGTGACTAAATACAAAGCATAAAATGGATTTTTTTTAACTTGGCACCCCCACTAATTTGTTCTAGATTCACCACTGTCGATGGGGATATTTCCAGCATCTTAGCGAGCGTATCACTCTGTGTCGCACAATCGTAACCTAAGATGCATTTACGCGCAAAAAAAACTAAGGTGCTTTAAACGGCGCTGGCACCCTAAGCTCGTGCGGGAACCCAATCAACCAAAAATTATGGCCCGAGGGGCCTTGGTCTGGCTTCATACGGCTACCAATCAGGCCCTCATTTGAATGTTTTTGTTTTTTGCAAGAGAAGTTTTTTGTATTGTGCTTGAGCTTTACAGAGTGTCTACCATGTTACAGAGTTACATGCATCGAGCGAAAACGACAAACCAGTTGTCAAGTCTATGGCTTAAGCTTTACTTCAGCCAACCAAGAGAGAGCCACGTACTACTAGTGACTAATCAATAAGTTATTTAATTAATTGATTAGACAGTACCATATGCTTGCACCACACGACCTAGGAAACAGCCGTATATATAACCTTCACCCCTGTATCCCGGCACAATCACAAGCAAATCACTCACTCACTCTCGCTCACAGCAGTCACCGCAAACCCCGTCAGTAGATCTCCCGCACGGTACGTGTAGAGCATGAAGAGCAAGGCTGCGAGGGCGGCAAGCGCGGCGTGCATGCCGCGGCTGACGAGGGGCAGCTGCCGCGCATCCACGGCGCAGCCGGCCGCGTCGGTGTCGCTTCTGGAGCGCATCCGCGACGTCGTGCTCCGGCTCATCATGCTCACCGCCGTGTCCAAGTCCTCGGTGCAGCGTAGTCGCAGCAGCAGCAGCAGGACCTCCTCGCCGCGTGCCGATGGTGCCGCCGTGGCCGTGACGTGCCGCCGGGACGACTCGATCAGGAACGAGGCCGTCGAGGAGTGCATCGAGTTCCTGAAGCGGTCGTCGGCGGAGGGCGACGCGATGAAGCTGTCCAATGTCACGGCTGCGGATACCGTCGCCACGGCGAATTGCGTGGCTCCGACGCGCCTGGCCAGCGTCGTCGTCGCCGTGGCGGGTAGTACAGAAGAACACGCTGCGGTTGCTGCAGGCGTCGCGGAGACCGCCGTGACGGCGGGGAGTGCAGAACACGCTGCGGTTGTTGCAGGCGTTGCGGACACTGCGAGCTTGGCCTCGGCAGCTGCTATCTGATCTAGCGAACCAATTTTTTTGTTCTTTTTTTTTTTGCGAGAAGCGAACCAAATCTAGGACAGGAGAAAGTTGCTCATTTTGTGTAGTGATTATTTCTTGTTCCATCGATCTTATGTGTGAATTATAATGATTATGTTTTGGTTACAAAATGCGTCGCTCACCGAGATAAGCGGGTCAGTGGAGTGGTTGTCAGTTTAACGTACGAGTCACCCTTTTCACTTTAATTTGTTTTTGATGTGAGGTTGGGGTTGATTGAGCTGGAAAGATGGGAGCAAAGGGATGGTGATTCCAGCACTTCTGCTCCGGTGCTCCTCCCCTGGAAAAAATATGGGCACGTAAAATACAATAATGGTGGAGATCTTTCCATAGATGTTCGTAAGAGGGCTCACGATCGTAATTTTGAGTGTAGGTCCACCGTCCAGTACAACCATGTACAGGCCCGTATGGTCCGCCGTTGTGTTGTACCTCGTTTTATACGTATCTACGGTCACGTGCGTGTGCCGAAATAAAAAAATGCTATAAAGATCTTGCTTATGTGATCTCTTCTTTTTCCTTGCGCGACGTATACATATCATATCAATATAGACAAGTATACATGGGCTAGACACGAATTTCGGCGGATCCAACATAGGAAAAAATATCAACTATGACCCTTCAACTTAGTTTAGGGGGAGCACCGGAGTAGCCCTCTGATTCCAGTTAATAAACGCATCCTGACGGTGCAAAGAAATCGATGTTGCCCGCTTGTCTTGTAGTGCTGCTAGTAGTATGAAGTTGTCGGGAATATTCAAGTTCAACACTATCTTGTGCCACTGAATGCGTGCTAGATAGATAGACGAGAATATTCAAGTTTAGAACTGTCGTTATGCCCGTGATCGTGGGCTGAATGGTGATAAACTATTTCCATCGAGGGAGTAGTTTCAGACTCTCTGATCTCAGAGATTGTTTTCTGTCCTCGTGTTACACGCAGTGGACGAATGAGGGAACCACCGGCCGGCGGTGTTCGATGGAAGAGCCGGCGGGGGTTCGTGTACTCAACGCCGCCAAGCTCTCGAAAACTACGTAGGGCGGTCGGCGGGCTCAGGACAGGACTGCGTACGCTGAGCGGAACGAGGAGGATCTCGCCGGCGATATGGTCGGTCTGGAGTCCGCAGCACCTGCTCCTCCCAGGATTGGAGTGCCGCCGCTTGCCCGGTCCTTCGTGGCAGCATCGATGGAGCAACGTCGCCGTTGCAGCGTACCATATACAGGCCGCTGTGACATATATCCGTGGATCTAGACGAAACAAATGTACTGTATTTATGAAGTATCTTTTTTTTTTTGCAGGGGATGGAGATTTTATTTAACGTTGAACAGGTGGAGTACAATACAATCAGCCCTGATCACCTCGGTGATTTCAGGTGGGAAGTTCTGGTACCAAACGCCCGTTCTCCTATGCACTCTACCTAGCATGGCTAGACCATGGTTGGTACCATTGGTCTCGCGGCAAACTTTTTTAATAGCTATCTCTCTCCCTAATCTTCTCACGAATTACTTGCACTCGCATCGAGTACCTGGACAGGTTTGGCATCTCCTTTGCCACCAACTTAATTGCTTCAGCACAGTCCGTTTCCACTACCAGATCACCAGGCTCCCAAGCGAGGGCCAGGATCAGCCCTTCCTCCATGGCTGCAAGTTCAGCATCCAGGGCATCAGCACACGACTCCAAGCATCTACACGCCGCAAAAACCGCCTCACCCTTGTGGTTTCGCAGAATCATGCCTATACCCGCTCGCACATCTTCAGAGAATCCGCCATCCACATTCAGTTTGAGCATACCACTCTCCGGGGGTTTCCAACTGTGCTTATCATGCGGCTTCACTGTGGTTTCCTCCCTCCGTTTGCCAAAGCCCCGCGGGAGATCAATCACTTGCTTCCCTTTGTTGATATCTACTACAGGGTTTTGCTTGATCAACATTAAGGACCGAATGTAGCTGGTGAGGAACTGCTTGGATGCTTCAACCGGGGAAGGCTTCTTTTGGTGCGTGATTTCGTTGTGGACATGCCATATGCGCCAAAAGGTCATCATGCATGCCACATGTTGATCCACATCAGCTCTCCTGATCATATGCAGGAACCAGTCAGAGTATTCTCGAAGAGCAGGTCTGCGGATGGCAAACTCCACTCCTCGCCCATAGCCTCCCAGAGAGCCCGAGCGCGTGGGCATTTGAGCATAGCATGGTAGGATGTTTCATCCTCTCGGCCACAGATCGTGCAGGTGGCCCGCGTCTCCATGCCACGCCGCGCCATGTTTGCTTGGGTTGCTATTGCATTGCGTGCCAGCTTCCATGCGAAAATACGAACTATGGCTGGTACCGGACAATGCCAAATAAGCTTCCAGTCTGCACTTTGGCCAAGCGGGTTCATACTCGTTGCATGGCGACCATCTTGGCGGAGCTGTTCTTCAAAGTCCAGGTGATATGCACTTTTGACTGTAAAGACTCCATTCTTCTTCGGGTTCCAGGCTAGGAAATCACCACCATTCCTAGTTGATGCCTTTATCTTGAGAATATCTTGCACATCCATCGGCATAAACCAGCGTTGCAAAAGTTCCACATTCCAGGATCCATCAGGTTTTAAGAAATCTGCAACCCACCGAAGCCGGCATCGGTCTTGCTTACTACACGGTCGTAGGAACGATTCTCTTGGGATCCAAGGCTCGCGCCAAGCCCGTACAGTGGCTCCAATGCCAATCCGCCAGATGATACCCTTTTTCAGAAGCTCGAGGCCATACTTAATAGCACTCCAGGTAGATGATGCATTACTAGGGAATGTCGTGTTCGACAGAATACCCTGGGGAAAGTACTTTGCCTTTGGACTTGGGCACATAGTGTATTAGGTTGCTGAATTAGCCGCCATGCTTGACGAGCAAGAAGGGCCTGATTAAATAGCCGCATGTCCTTAAAACCAATGTCGCCATGCTCTTTTGGTCTAAGCATGCTATCCCATGAGATCCATTGGGATTTGCGTCTCCCCTTCTCTGCTCCCCACCAAAATTCCCGAATCATCTTTGTCAATTCGTCCAGAAGCCCAAAGGGGAGCTTAAAAATGCCCAGAACATAGACTGGGAGTGCCTGGGCAACTGCTTTAATAAGTACTCCCTCCGTTCCTTTTTAATTGACTCGGATTTAGTACAAATTTGTACTAAATCCGAGTCAATTAAAAAGGAACGGAGGGAGTACTTCCTTCCCTCCTTGTGACGGGAAGATTTCGCCCCACTGAATTAGGCGCTTGAGAAGTTTTTCCTGGAGACTTTTGAATTTCCCCTTGTTCATCCGACCCTCTGGTGTGGGGAGGCCCAAGTACTTAGTTTCGAAAGCTTCTTGGGTCACCCCCAGCGCCTGTTTCACCGCCACCCTGTCATCCATGGCACAAGACTCACCAAACATGATAGAGCATTTACTGGGGTTGATTAGCTGGCCCGTGCTACTTGCATAGACTTCCAGGACACCACGAATTTGGTCCGCTTCCTCCACCTTGGCTCTAAATAAGAGTAAGCTATCATCTGCGAACAGGAGGTGCGAGACTCCAGGGGCTCTTCGGCATATCTTTAAGGGCTGGACCTGCTGTTCCTCCACGCTCTTTTGCAGCAAAGCCGGCAATCCATCAGCTACAAAAAGGAACATGAAGGGAGAAATGGGGTCACCTTGTCGTAGACCACGAGAAGGGGAAAACGAATCCAGGAGGGTTCCATTAAATTTCACCGAGTATCTCACAGTGGTGACGCATGACATTATCCAGTACACCCATCTGTGAGCAAAACCCAACCTTTCCATCGCGTTCCGGAGAAATCCCCAATCCACCCTGTCATATGCCTTCGACAGGTCCAGTTTATAAGCACAAAGTTTATGATCTTCCTTCTTATTGTGCTCAATAAAATGCATACACTCAAAGGCTACCAGTGCATTATCTGTTATCAGTCTCCCTAGGACAAAGGCGCTCTGATTAATAGAGATGATGTCACCCAAGATTGGTCTTAGCCGGTTCACCGGGCATTTGGCTATGATTTTATATAGGACAGAGCACAAGCTTATAGGTTGAAAATCCTTGGTTGTCTCAGGATATTCAGTTTTTGGAATCAGAACTATAGCAGTATCATTGAGATCCTCCGGCATCTTCCCTGTAAGGAAAAAGAGTTTTACTGCATTCACCACCTCAGCTTTCAGAGTTGCCCAATTCCTTTGGTAAAAGTGTGTCGGGAAGCCATCAATGCCAGGAGCTTTTAGAGGCCCTATCTGGAAAAGGGCATCACCAATCTCCTACTCAGTAAATTCCTTACACAGGCTCTCATTCATCTCCGGCGTCACCCGCATCTGCAATAGGTTCAACAGCTCTCCGAATTCAATATTAGGGTCACGGGTAAACAATTCTTTGAAGTAAGAGGTGGTCATCCATTCCATATCCGTTGGCACATCCTTCCAAACACCGTCGGCATCCTTAAGTTTCTTGATTCTGTTTTTCCTGGCCCTCCATACTGCCTTTTGGTGAAAGTACTTTGTGTTTAGATCACCTTCTTTAAGCCAGTTGATCCTTGACCTTTGCAGCCAGAGCATTTCTTCCTTATATAACAGCTCATTCATCTGGTCAGTCACTTTTCTAATAGCTTCACGGTCATTGTTTAACCACATGAGTTCTTCTAGTTGTTTCCTGCATTTGTCCAGTTCTTTCAACAGGTTCCCAAATTTCTTCTTGCTCCAATTTTGGAGCACATTCATAACCTCTTCCAGGCCCCTTCGCACACTGCCCAGATCACCTTTGTGTCCAGCTTCTTGCCATGCTGCTGAGATCAATTCCGGTAGCTCCGCTTCCCTCTCTCACCAAATTTCATAGTGGCGCCAAGGTTGCCTTATTCTGGACCTGGTTTCCTGCATCATACGAACAAGGATAGGGGAGTGATCAGAGACTGGGGACACAAGATGGTCAACAAAAGTCTCTGGGTACATATTGCGCTAGGTGGATGTAGCCACAGCCCTGTCAAGTCGCACCCGAACATTAGCACGACCCTTTCTCTTATTGTCATAGGTGAACGGTAAGCCCTTAAACCCAAGATCAATGAGTTTACAAACAACAAGAGCCTCCCTAAACGCTATCATCTGGTTCTCTGCCCGTGGTGTGCAAGAGAAGTGTTCTTGCTGCCACATCGCTTCATTAAAGTCACCATCACCATCCACGGTAGGTCAGACTCAGTTTTAAGAAATTTCAAATTATCCCACATACGTTGGCGGTTTTCAACCCGTGGCTCTCCATACACACAAGTAAGGCGCCATTGCGATGATGACGGGGAGGCGCGGACATACGCATCAATATAGTGTTCATTAATAGCTCGTATCTCAACACAAATACTCTCATGCCAAAACAACGCTAAGCCCCCACTGAGGCCATCACTACTGAACCCCTCGAACCCCTCGAACCCCTTAAGCCCTAAATGAAAACGAAGACGACTAATCCTATCTTTATTTTGCCTAGTTTCACACAAAAACAGAAGACTAATATTATGCAGCTTGGAAACATTCTCTAGCTCACGAACTGTCGGGGCGTTTCCGGCTCCCCGACAGTTGAAACTTAGGCAATTCATTGCGCCTGGTGAGACCAGACGTTTGGACTCGCCAGTTTACCCGCGGCTTTGCTCCAACTTGAGTCCGCTTCTTGTTTCTCTTGTACACCACCTCCACATGACGCTGACTGGCCTGCCCATGCCATGTATCTTGTAGTTTCCCCTTCTTTGGGGTCCCTCCAAGATTCTTGTCCGTGTGCCCAGCTGCTTGTTGGTCACAATGTTCTCCCTGAGCTTCTTGATCAGCCCAGCGCTTGCCGAGCACCGAATCAGCCGCTGGCATAGAGATGTCGTTAACAGATCTGAAAGAAACCTACAGGCTAGACATGCCTTGTAACGCAGGTATCATATGCGGTGACCCAGCATACCACTGCATGTTGTAGTATACAAGTCGTTGATATGATCTTTGTGAAGGGACTTCTTCACAAATTGCCATATCCCTCAGAGTGGTACAACAGAAACATTGCAGGTCATAACACTCCATACTTTATTACAAACATTGTCTTAACAAGTTGGTATTCTCACAGAGTCCTATGAGAACACCCTAAGATACTACTT
>NC_061511.1:79136725-79215817 GCF_022539505.1 Lolium rigidum | reverse complement strand
TATTTGGCTTTACTTTAAATGGTGCTAAGTGTGATGTGACCTCGGTGGCCTTGCTGCGATTGGTTGCTCACTTAGTTAGTTGGATCTTGTGGCTACTCAACCTTTGCTTGCATATTTGGGAATCATACTAGATATGAATGCCAATATGCTTGCCTGATGAAAATCTAGGGTTACTGATGGTTCATAGCTTAGGATTTACTGTGTAGTCTTATTAGCTGCTAATCCTTGCAATTCATCTACTGGTGCTATCTGTGCATCTGATCTGGCTAGTGTATGCATCTGTGCATGTGTGCTAGTTTTTGTGTACAAGATCTGTACCTAGATGCTTTCTATTTTTAGTAGCTTTTGACTGGCAGTAATCCTTGGTGAAAACCAAGTGATGATCTACCCATATGAGCATCTGCTCATTCCCATGCTTATTTCATGCATATGTGATGGATCAAATCCATTGGATCTGTCCAGGAACTTGGTATACCTTGTTCCAGCTCCAAGTATGAAATATTTGGTTGATGCAGACTTGGGGTTTTTGTTCACTGACCCTTCACCTCCAGATTCTGGTTGATCTTCTCAGGTCACCATGATTCCTGGTGGCTAAGTTGGTTGTGTTGGTTTCTGTTCTTGGTTATGAACTGGATGAGCCGTGCTTGTTCTTGCTTCACCCTTACCTGGTGATCTTATCTGATCGACTGTGCACTGGTTCTAGGGTTTGTGTGCTATTTATATGGCCTCTACTTCTTCCCTGGCCATGACACACAGGCTCATTTACTTTATGACTCACCCCTTGCCTTGCCTTGCTGTTGCTTGCCTAGCAACAGCCTTCATATGGTGAAACTTGAGCCCCTGTGGCTTGCTCAGTGCTGGTCTGCCTATGTTTATCTGGTGCTGTCCAGGATTTTGGACAAGCACAAGTGTGTTGTGACGATTTCACTGTCCAAACCGAACTTTGTGTTATTTCACGCTAACTGTCTAAACTGAATCTTGCTAACACTTGTATTCTGGCTAGTTCTTGTTCTCTGTGTTATTTTGCAGGTTTAAATTATACTATGGCCAGAAGATCATCCTCAAGACACTTAGTTTAGGTTTAGTTTAGAATTAAACTTGTAATTTTTCCTTTTCTTTTATTCTGTTCATTATATCTCAATTCTTGTATCAAGAATATTGTAAAGACTTTGTAATTGTGTTGTATATCAATAAAGCTCAAGTTTTGGTTTATGAGCTTTGTATTATGTAATGTTTATATTGTTGATAAAATATTATTTGATATTCACTTTGAAATTCAAAGTGATTTGAATTTATATCATATGTTTGAATTTTAAATTCATTGTTTATATGGTGTGATGTTAATAGTTAACTGTTTAACACTTATCAAATGCAAACATTCCCCAAAGTAACAAGTTACAAAAGAGATCATGTCGAAATTTCCCTAACTCACATTGCCTAACCCTAAGTGCAAAATGAGAGAGAACCTCGATCCCTCTTAGGTTTAGTTGCAATAAGGCGCGAAAATTTCCCCCGTTTTGCGATGAAATGCACATCCCATTTCTAAATCTACCCTTCGTTGTTCCTATGTTCTGGATTATTACATCATATCGCTTGCATGGGGTCCCGACATTCCGGGCACAGTACGAGGCAACTGTCCCATTGTGTGCTAAAGGCGCTGCACATGTGCCATCATATCTGCAGACATTGAAACTCTAGCCTTCTCCACTCCTATGTTTTGGCCCTCCTCATCAGGGAATTGGATGATGGGCTCAGTAGCGTCCCGGCCCCTAGGCTTTTCACCACTTCTCACAATCTGGTTCGGAGCCATATTTAGTGCCGCAACCTGTTCAGCGAGTCTTCTCTCTTCTTCAGACAAAACCGCTTGCCCAACGATCTGGCCATCAACATCTATCACTCCAGGCACAATGTCATCCGCAAGCGGGGGCATCTCTAGGTCAATGGAGTTAGAGCGAGGCTTGCTTTGAACACTACTACCACTCATACGCTGTTTTCCATAGTTACTACCTCGGTCAAACTGCTTCCGGGATTCAGCACTCCCAAAGCTTGAGAAGCTCAGCCCCCGTTTTGCATTGGGGTGCCCAGCTGGAGGAATAGAATGACTGCGATGCTCGAATTTTTTGTATGGGCTGCATCTCAGCTCTATGGCATCATACTCCAAAGATGGTATCCCTAGGCGCTGCTTCTCACAGTCATCCTTCTTATGCCCCATAAATCCGCAACGTGAACAGTTATAGGGCACACGTTCGTACATGAGCTTGAATACCTTAGTTTCTTGTGGTTTCCCTTTGACCCCAGTGGTTAACTGTGTCTACAGCCTCCTATCATAAGGAAGATTTACCCTCACCCGGAGGAACTCATGCTTTTTTATTTCAGACTCTGGCACATCCACCTCTAAGGCCTCACCCAGACCATTGCCATATCGCATACCCCATGTCTCATCCTGCTTATGGAACGGCACATCATATATTTTCACCCAAACAGGAACGACATCCAGCTTGATCTCAGAGGGCTGGGCAGTGCTGCCAAAATCCTTCACGATCAGTGCGTTTTTCTTATATATCCACGTTCCTCCTCTTTTAACAAAGTCATAATCACCTTCAGAATATAAGGTGATCATATATTAGTTTTTACCTTTCTTAGAATAATCAATCCCAGTACGCAAGAACCACACTTCCTCAACAAATCGAGTGAACATTGCTTTAGTATTGGGTTTGAAATTGGCCATGTACCTCACCATGAGTTGCCAGGTTGGTGCTTCATCGGGATCCTTGTTCACTTCCTCCGCTTCCTCGAACTCCAGATAGACATCATCTTCCATGTCTACATACCCTCCAATTTTTGTCTCCTGACCTTGCTTGAATCCTGCCTTCTTCTCCGATTCACTATCATCCCAATTTCCGTTGATTGCAACCTCTCTGTCTGCCGTAAGGAGAGCTCGCTGGCGAAGCTACCTCCGGGTCGCCAACAAGCTTCGGGCGGGAAGGTCTCTCAACGAGTCCCCCTTGATCGCCCCAACCTGCCGCCGGCGCCATCAGCAGCCCTACTGTATTCGTCACCGCGCGCTTTCCCCCCTCGGCAGCCGGCCCACCTCCACGGCGCCGCCCCATTGCCGTCCTTCCCTGCAGATTGATCTGCCACCTCCTTCCTGCCTCCCTGTGATGCCATCGCCACCGAACCCACACGCACATATTCGATTTCCTGACTCGTGGCTACAGGTAGAACAGTAGGGATTGGGGGATTTCGATCTGGGGTTACCTGCGTTTGAGGCTTAATAGGCCTTGAAGGCGGCAAGATTGCGATGTACTCGGGTCGAACTCCTTGTACTCCTTCCTTTCCTCTGCGGCGCGTGACGCGCTCGGATTCTCTCAGCGCCCTCCGGCGATCTGATGGACTCTCGTAGACTGGAGGCGGCGGGGCAAAGTCGCCCATAGCGTCGCGGGAGCCAGGCTACAGAGTTGACTCTGTAAATATGAAGTATCATAATAGAGGTTTTGCTAATTTTTAGTTGACTTCTCAGCCGACTCTTAAACTATTGAATTACATCATGAATCATGCTAGATATGAGTTGCCACTTTGCGGCATGAGTTGAAACTGATATTCCATATTATCACAAATATTATCTATGATCCATAAGCACACGATTAAAATATCTCTATGCTGAAAACAAACACACAAAATCATATTAGGAGAGAAATGCCCTTTCAATCGTCGGCGACCAGGCAACTCCTCCCTCCGCCGGCATGTGTACTGGATGTTCTTCCGATGGCTATAAGAAACTTAAACCCTTGATCTTTTAGCTTAGATATGTAAGAAACTTTAAACCCT
Organism: Lolium rigidum; assembly: GCF_022539505.1. Lineage (NCBI taxonomy): Eukaryota > Viridiplantae > Streptophyta > Magnoliopsida > Poales > Poaceae > Lolium > Lolium rigidum. The sequence goes on along the minus strand of NC_061511.1, from coordinate 79,211,989 downwards.
TGGTTGTTGCAAGTGAGAGTCTAGTTAGGTGATATGCAACCGATTTTCATTGTTAACATTGTTCTGTAGTTGTGGCTAAAAAATGTCGGTGTTTTTTGTGCTTGCTATTGTATATGTTATTAAGACGGGTTGGAAGCGAATTCGTGCTAGCATTGTCTTTTCTAGTGTTGTAGGATTTTAGATTCATGCTTACGATATTAACCTAATGTAGGACATCATGTGGGAAAGCTCCATCGATATGTCTGCTCCCTCGGTGGTGAGAATTGACATGTCATATATGCAAACTTCTCTTATTGTTCGCAATTCGGCTATGTATTCTCACAAACCTTCAATGGTTTGGGAAGATTCTTCGTCATAGTTCGCCCTAAATATGATGGTTCAGCTCACAGAAAACCATATGAAAACTTTTTAGAATAATGTTCTTGACTTCGTTGGGATCATATGACCACTACTCAGCTATATAACTACCTCGGGAAGTGGAGAATGAAGTGGACATCATATGCAAGGTTACACTGCAAGGTAGTTGTCTTCTAAATCTTAGACCTGCCCAAGTGATGAACATCCCATAGTAAACTATGGTTAGATGAAATCGATCTTTTTTGCAAAAACACAAAAGCCTTGCGTTTCAATGCATTGGTAGAAAAAGAAGGTTGCATGTACAAGTCTAAAGAATGACCAACACCCATACTACTTGACCCAAAAGTGTTAATTTAGGGGATTAGTTGGCGAAGACCCTGGCCCCTCATCGTCCGTCCACTATCATGCCTAGGCCCTAATGTTGTCGAACAGGAAAGCCATCGAAGGACGCACATTATCGAAGACTGCAACATTTCTATGCTTTCATATCCACCATGCAGTGAGCATGATTAGTGACGATGTGTCCTTGTGCAGTTGGCCAGGGGTGGTCCACACCATAAACGACCATCACTCTGCGAAATCACCCTCAACCATGGGTGGCCCTGAGGTGAAACGAATCCATGATAGGAACCCGTACCAGATGGTCCTAGATGAGGGACATCTGGTGAGAATGTGCGCCATAGTCTCCTCTAATTGGTCGCATACTGGGCATCTTTCCATGTGTGGTAGGCCACATCACACGAGCAGCTCGCTCGTCCAACACCTATTGGGACAGCCCATCTAGATAAAGAACTTCACCTTAAGGGCACGTACAATGGGGTGATGTCAGACTTCCCTTACGTTTGCCACATCAGATTTTTGCTTAGTTGAAGGAGAGAGAATAAAGAGAGGGAAGGTTGTCTTCTCTTAGCTAAGGGATGATCTCTTATGAAATAAGAGAATGCTATTTTCCCCATTGTACGACTTGTCTTCCCATAGTCACATAATTTTCTACTAAAAATAATTAATTATTATTTATGTGACAATAAAAGATAATGCATTGTACCGATTATATTTATCATCCTCTTTAGATGACATGGACTGCTAAGAGAAGACGTGTCTTCTCTACCATTGTACATGCCCTAAGTGGGGCCTAGAATTTCCAATTCAGCTTCCACAAGATTGATGTAACCGCCCCTTAAAGGGGATGTCCTAACAAGAACGGAAAGGGTATCATGCATCCGTGGTCTAGCACCAAATTAGTCTATCCGGTCCCGTCGATAGTTACGTGCCCCTATGTTAAGCCATTCACATATGACATCAATATCTACCTTAGAGTATGTTTATTGTGGGTACATCTGGGCATTTCTCGGGCCGGCCCGGGTTTTAGGCCGGGCCCAAAAAAGCGCGAACTGAAATTCTCAGGCCCGAGCCCGGCCCGGCCCGGCTCGATCTTCGGGCTTACAAATTAGGCCCGAACCTAGCCCGAACTACCAAAAATCCGGCCCGGCTCGACAAGCCCGGCCCGAACTAGGCTTAAACTGTGTTTTATGCAAGCCCAAGCCTAGCCCGGCCCGACGTTCGGGCTCAAAAATCAAGTCCAAACCCGGCCTAGATTTTCTGGCCGGGCCGTCCGGGCCGGGCTGCCCATGCCCAGCTGTAATTGTGGGCATCTCAGATAATGGGGTGCGGCGCAACTAATCGCAAAATATTTGCACTCATCTAACACCAAACAATTTCCACGAGTTAAGCCAATGCAGCTCTATTTTATCCCGCATCGGAAGGGTAAAATCGAGCAAATGGTATGCAAATTCTCATTGTGTTCGACGAAAAAGCGCCTAATTTATTTCTCGTCCGTTTATTCGCCAATTGAACGACTGAACATTCCCCCTCTCTCCTGCCGCTTCACCCTGCCGCCTCCGACCACCATGCCGGACACGCCTGGAGCTCCCTTGCTGCGGAGGCGACTGGTGACCGGTGCGTGCTTCTCTCTCTGTCGTGGCCAGAACTAACTTTACCGCTGCATTTTAGGGATCATGTCGTCGGAGATTTGCTCCTCCGCCCCGCAGTAACCGGAATCTGTTACCCATACTGTGACCTGACCTGCTAATGCGGTAGTCCTCCGTTGCTGCTTCTTGGCGTGCAGTGCCGTAGGTTGCTTCGTTGTTTTCTGGTTTAGTTTGCCTTGGTTATTGGTATGCATTCCACATGCTAGGGTTGCAGTCAACTAATTCCACCCCTGCCTCTAAGGGGTCTGTACTCCTGACCTAGTAGAACAATAATGGTTCTTTGGTGAGCTTATATTGGGTTTACAGCATGTAAAGTAGCATTAAATATTCTTGATGGGCGATTGCAGTATGTAATTACGACAGACCTGGATTCCTTTTACTAAGATTGTCCAAAGATTCGCTGCTAGCACTCCGTGTCTATATATTTATTTACGTCGCTCCACAAAGTCTAGGTGGAAAATTCAGAATAACTTACGAGTATGAATATTTAAGCGTTAGGTCGCATATACTCTTCTAGGCTGGAGTCTCAAAATTTCTTCACGTATGTATGATTTTTTTTTAATATCACCTTATAGAAGAAATGACATAACCAACAAATTTGTCTCAAACAAAGGAATTGGAACGTTATCCTCACAAACCAATATTCATTGCAGTGACCATAATTGTTTTTTGACAGATATGGTAGACTGGAACATGGTCCTTTTGACTAGGTAATCGATGATATATACCCGAAGTAATATATAGATTAGCAGCCTTACAAAATAGAAGCATGTGTTTCACCAATATATACCTAGGTGATGTAAAATCGAAATCACTGCGTCACTGGTTGTGTTGGTCTCATGGAAACTATGATTTACCTTTACATGGTTACTTCCTAGACCAGCCTTAAATATGTCCCCAACATAGCAAAGAAATTCAGCGCCAAGTGCTCCCAGAATGATTTTTGTTACCTTTTATTACTTGTTTCATTGATCTTGGACTCTTGGTTTAACTATTTGAGTGGTCGTAATACTTAGACACAAGTTTGTTAACAGTTCAGTAACAAAATTGTGTATTACAAGAGTACCAAAATCCAACTCAGTGAAACAACTATTGAAACCACTTAAATAAGTGCTCAAATATCATAACCAGTATAAGAAATGACACCACGTATTACGAGAAGCAAATTCATGTTTTGTATTCTAAAACTTGATAATTCAATCGGGATATACTTCAGCTTAGTACCTCAGAACTTTACTGTTTAGAGGACAGCAGGTGGTCAACGATGTTCAGCACTTTTGTACGGGACACAAAAACTCAAGATCGAAATGACAGTTTGGCTGGCCTGATATGGTTCCTGAAATGGTACAGTATTCATGCTTTTGTTGCTGATTTTATACATGGGAAGCTCTTCCTACTGATTATAATGCATTTTTTATCGTATAAAGTTGTATCTGTTATATGATTCCTTTCTCTTCTGGAAATAATCCCATCATCAGGTCCGGAGGAGCATCTTATGCTTACAGTTTTCTTGGTGAACCATAAAAATTTAAACCAATTACCAGCTTTACATCTTGCCGAAGCCAAGAAGGTGTTTCTGGAAGAACCATTCACTTGTCTAGGGAAGGATGATGAATCTAAATTCAGGAGACCTTCGCTTATGTTGCCCCATGTTGGAAAAATACGAGTACATTCTTCCTCAGCATCACTGTGCTTATGTCGCCAACATTCTAGTTCCAATATCGGCTTGTCAGCCTCCAAGTGTAGTGCAAACATCATTTACATTGATTTCTGTGGAAACCATGTTAAGTTTTTTTCTCTCCAGAGAATAACATATTTAGGGGATGTAATGTCCTATGAACTTCTAAATTTTCAAGGCCGATCTCAGTAGCATTTGGACTATATGTAGATACAAAATCAGAATGAACACTTTTTTTTTGAGAAAACGCAAAGGACCTTTGCATTTCATTCCATTTCATTGAAAACGTAGAAGGTTTGTTACATGTCTCCTAGGAGGAAGATATTACAAGAGATAAGCAATTAGTGCACATCCATTGCCGTTGGAAAAATTACCCTAAGGCCGGTTGCGCCAGCTCTGAGCCAATCTTGGCCTCCTCTTTGATGCGTGAGACCAGGATGTCGATTGATGGGTGCGCGCCTTCAAACACAGTTGTTGTGTTGCTTCCGTATCATCAATGGGGTGAGCAATGTTGCAGAAACGAGGCCTTTATGCATGCTATTCATTGCCCTATTTCTCTTTTTCATATTTTTCAAATACAGTTCAGTTTTATGCTGAACTTTTACTAGTTTGTTGAACATCATCTCCTGTACATATGACATTTTTTCATATGAGAAGCTATTAGAACTTCAATGCATGGTTTCCATGGAGTTTTAAGTTAATTGAGTGCCTGGTTTGTGCCTTTTGTTAAAGAGAAGTAGAGGCATATATGTCAATTAAAGTATCTCTTACCTTTAAATAGTCTCAGAATATGTTTCGCCTGTAGCATGTGCATGTGCATGTGCATATGCATCTTTGTATCTTACTATACCGTGTAGCAGGCAATAATTTAGATTATGACAGGTAGATGCCTATATTAACTTTAATAGCTCGAAAATTCATACATGTTAGTATCCTACCTGCATTATGGAAAATATGAAACTACGTCCTAAAAAACAAAAAGTGGAAAAGTTACTAATAGTCTCAAGATTTCCTGCCTGCACAACCAGCACAATTTATTGTGTTCTTAGAAAACGAGTCAACTATCCATATGAATGAGGAGAAACAAGATGGTTTGATTTTCTCAATTGTTAAAATTCTCCTATCTGTAGAAGAGATATGTCACCTTTTCTCAATTGTTAACATTCTCCTATCTTTGTATCTTACTATACCGTGTAGCAGGCAATAATTTAGATTATGACAGGTAGATGCCTATATTAACTTGAATAGCTTGAAAATTCATACATGTTAGTGTCTTACCTGGATTGTGGAAAATATTAAAATATGTCCTAAAAATAAAAAGTCGAAAAGTTGCTAATAATGTGAAATTTTCCTGCCTGCACAAGCAGCACAATTTATTGTGTTCTTAGAAAACGAGTCAACTATCCATATGAATGAGGAGAAACAAGCTGGTTTGATTTTCTCAATTGTTAACATTCTCCTATCTGTAGAAGAGATATGTCACATTTGCCGCAGCACTTAGTGAAAAAAGAGGGTCCACCAGGACAATATGGTTATGTGATCACACCCACCTAGTAAAGTTAGCCAGGTAATAGTGCATATAAAAATGGTTTCATCCAAAAATGAAATCGCAATTTAAGCTGGATCCCTGAGAGTCCGCTCATTTTGGCATATATCACATCTGCCTTTCGACGAGCGTGAGCAGATATGGTGGAAGTTTTTTCATCTTTATGTAAGAGCTCCTAGGTTGATTTTTATGTTGTCACTCTTAACTGAATTCTCTGGTAAGGGCAAAGGTGCCCGCCAAGGGTCTGCTAAGCCGGTTGTGTGCTCCTGTTTTCGCCATAGGGTGACTCAGGGATGCCCTCGGTTTTTAGTTGGTGGGGCGTTTGTTTCTATTTTTAGGGCAGAGGCCCTGACGGCATGTTACTTCACCCATTGTCGGGTTTCTAGGTGTTGAGTGGTGGCTTCGGGTTTTGTGATGTATGATCTTGACAGATCCCTGTTGATTCTAATATAAATAAAAGCCGTATGCATCTCTTTGATGCAGAGGCTGGGGCTCCCCCATTTCGGGAAAAAAAAAGTGAATTCTCTGGTGCAGGATCCAATTCTGCATAATACAAATATAAAATATGATCCTGCCCCAGATCTTGCTTTACATATAAAGCTTTTCTTACTGTCCTGCTTCTTATAAATTTCATCTCTCCTTGCTTCAGATTTTATGTAATTGGTAATATGTTTGTTTGGAATATGCATTGCAAGGTGCACATGCAGAAAAACAGTGCAATGATTCTTGCAACTTTCGGAGTAGTGAGGCGATGGTTCTGCCACCTCTTGCTCTGTGATCAGATTTGTTCTCTGCGGCTAGTGTTTGCTATGCATCTCGTTGTCATGATTCGCCAAGATAAGAACTTTACTGACACTAACCATTTAAACCAATACCTGTCGTTTTAGTATGCTGTTCCAGGTTAAGATTCTCTTATCACTATCCTGTGGAGATACCAAGAGGTCATTATCACTGCTCCAATTATGCATTATTCCTCTTCCTTTTCAGCATTTATCGAAAGTAGTGGATGGGACCAAACAAACAAATTAAATATACAATTATAACCGAGCAACCATGGTAGTAGCTACTGGAAAGGTTTAACCTTCCTTTTCTGTATGAAGTGGAATAAAGGGAGAATTTCCTGCCCACCATGCATCTCCCTTTTTATCTTCCAGTTTTCCATTTGGTTTCAGTGTGAAAGCATGGTGATGACACTGTTTCTCTTCTTCCTTTTTCGTAGGATGCCTATTTCGTCCATTTGCTGGTTATACCTCACACCCAATCTTAGCTGTTAGCCTTTCCGGGCAATGTTTCAGGATATGTTAGATGTGGAGAAAATGAGCCGATAGTTGAGCTCCTTTGGTTCATCAGACGATGAATATACCTAAGTTATCAAGTCTTAATGACCTTAAATCGTTTTTGCAACCGAAATGCTAGTACCTCTTTTCACAGTCAAACTTATTTAATTATAGGAAGAGTGGAGCTCTAACTAATTTAACATCAATGTTGATAACCCCAGATATGTATACATGTATCTACTAGACTTTTGAAAACACATTCATTGTTTTAATTGGTATGCTTTTTCTTTCTTTCTTTCTTTCTTTCTTTCTATCCATGTGATGACGCTGTTCCTATATTTTTGATAAGTGACTTTGAAGTCGTCTAAAGTCTTTATAACAGCCACTTTCATTCACAATTCTTTTTAAAAGCTTCTCCAATCATTGTCTCATTCACACCCTCTTTTCTTGTAGTCAAGTTCCTGTTTCTGTTCTTCCAGTACCAATCAATCCAATCATCCATGGCATTCGAGTGTTGTAGTTTTACACTCATTGATGATGACACATTTCTATGCTTGAAGAAAATTCAGCATGTATTAGGAATTGATTTTCCAGGATACATCTATTATTCCTTGGAAATTCATCTGTGTAACGTAGTAAGCAGCTCCAATCTTGAACCCAGTCAAATGCTTTAGTTTAGTTTGCCAAGAACCAATCTTTAGAAAATTGTTCCAGAGTTTAGTACTCCCATCTGTTATTTAATAAATTTAAGGGATTTTTTCTTTCTGTTTATTACTCACAGGGAATTTCAGTGGTTGATGTCACTTTGTAGTCACTGAAGCTTAATTATAAAAATTACACTGAAATTTCTTCAGAAACTTATTAGTTGAAAATACCTTGTAAAGTTAGAATTCTTAGATTTGGTGAATCCGCTCTCCTTGTGTCAAATGGTCATCAATCACTAATAGAAAAACTTTGATGGCCAAATCGTGTAAGAGTGAGATTGGCGGGTCCCTATTCGCTGACATTTATTTGCACACACTTCGTTGATTTCAATGGTGGCTATAGCTTTTTCATCTCTATGTATAGGACAGTGTAACTGGATATATGTATGTAATTGGGAACAAATTCTATCTAGAAATGTTTATTTATCTCATTTTGAGGTTTGCTTAGTCGGGAACAAGTTCTAGGGCACTTTAATTTCGCACATTTCTGTTGCGCAGCGTCATCATATTCTAAAATTCTTTTGCTGTCTAAGGTGTAAACCACATGAAAGAGAACTCATAGATCAACTTGCAGCATTCGTAGTTTGGTTTTTATTTCAGCAATTTTATGAAAAAGAAAGGTCCTTTGTCTTTTTGTTATGCTTTACTAACAGGAGGGAATTATCAATTAGAATAAAGATTTTGCATGCTATAAATAATATTCTGTTTCCCTCTATATATACGCCCTCCTCCAGCTTGCATGTCTCATTGCAACCATCTCAGTTCTCTCTGCCTGCTTGTACTGATATCTAAGCAACAATTATGGACTACTCAACTTTGCGTCGCCAAATTACCTTCATGAAGAAAAGTTTCTTTGATCAGGTTTATTGGCTTACCGTTTGTCTATTTTATATTTGGGTTTATAATGAATTACTGTGTTGCTCCTATTATGAACTTTTCGATAGAGCTGCAAGTATTGGCAGGATAACTAGTTGCAGAATTACTCTCTTCATGCTTTGTCTTCTGATAGAGTGATGACCTCTGTACGTTTCCGCATGACATGGTCCACTGAGGCTCTGAAAAAAAAATTATCTAGTATATTTTTATTTATACATGGAGGTTGTACACTAATCTGTGGTGCCGAGGCTCAATGGATCATTCACTCATACTGTTTTAAAATTTAACTTCACTGCAACTGCATAACTCAATTAGTTTGTAATCTGATCTAATGGGGGTAATGCCAACTTGGAACTCTTTTTTCCACATCCCAAGCGCATGCTGAATGCATCATGACAATGAACTTTAAGAAAGGATGTAATACACCATCAGAATAGTAAACCACTTCCTTTATTTGCTTCGTCCTATTCCTTCGAGAATATATTAAAAAGTAGTTTTTAAAACTTTACAGAATAATCATAGTGTAGGATCATTTCGATGATACATTAGTATCTTCTAGGAAAATATTGGGGTGCTCTTTATACCTAAGCCAGGTTGACACCTAAAACCACTTCTTGAAACTGATTTAGCTTGATCTTGACATATATTAAGGTGCTCATTATACTTAGCTAAGTTGAAGCCTATAACCACTTTCTGGGACTGACTTTGTTTGATATTTCACTAATTATCTTGATTTTCCCACCTATTCGATAGTATCTTTTCTTGCAGTGGACCACACTATTATTTATTATGTTTCAGGATTCTTCGTTTTCCCTTTTAACATACTTGGGCCCATTCCTGCAGGGTTACCTTGATGAACAGTTTAATCAGCTGGAAGAACTGCAGGATGAATCGAGCCCCAATTTTGTTGAGGAAGTTGTGGCTTTGTTCCTGAAAGATTCACCGAGATTGTTGACAAACATAGAGCATACAATGTAAGTAGTATGTCAGAAATCATGCCATGACTGATTTCTTTGGAGAACAGCCTATAATATGATTTCAAGACATCTTATATCTACTTAAAATGGAATCATATTTAGTACTGCATTCACTTTCAAGTCTCTTTTGATGCAGTGGAAAGTACCCTCAGGATTTCCACCGGTTAGATTCTTTGGTGCACCAGCTCAAAGGTAGCGGATCCAGGTAAAGGACCTGTGAATATGCTCTGAAAACACCCAGTGTGAAAATAATCTTATTGCGGGTCTCATCACCACAGAATCCTCTGATAACCCATTCAATATATACGCTTTAAGAGTGCTTAGTGATGTGAGAGCAACGTTATTATTTGTAGAACAGAAATATTCTCACCGACAGCCTTAGCTTTTGTGTTCCAAGTCACTCAAGTTACCTTTGTTTGGCTCAGCATTGGTGCAGTCAGGATGAAGAACGAATGCTCGGTGTTTAAGGCACACTGCAACGATAAGAATCTGGAAGGGTATGCATTCCTCTTACTCTGTCCATCTCTGTAATCCCATCGTCAGACTATTTGCTCACCTCACCCGCTGTAGCGTGTCTGTGTTTGTGCTTTAGATGCCGCAGGTCATTGCAGAGAATGAAGAGGGAGCATGCCACTTTGAAGCAGAAGCTGGAGTCATATTTTCAGGTAAATCAGACACCTTTGTCTTCAAAAAATTCTCTTGGCTAAACAACATGTTACTTATCTAGTATTTACTTCATGGCAATGATGATACAGTTACTGAGGCAAGTCGCCCCCCGTGAACATGCTGTGAATTCGAGGAAGTAGAAGAATAGCATATGGGATGCAGTTCCAAGGGAAATAATGAATCTTCTATCTCCCCTTGGAGTATAAATTTTGCCGGTGTTAACCTGAGTCCTTTAGGTGTTCATGGGTGGTGTATTTTAGTTTTTGCCGTGTGAAGTTTGCTCATACACTCCCTTTGCCTTGTTATTGGGAATGACACGATGTAATATAACTCGAGTAGTTATGCCCCAAGTATAGTGATACTATTGTAAGTTTTTGCATGCTGAAGGCTCTTCTCATTATGTTTGTTCATTACTACAAATCGTTGCAGCCTGCTACTGCAAATCTGCAGTACGACAGTAATATAGGGTTGGCTAATTTGTTCTTGCATTTGAGGAAATTCTTCTCTTTTTTAATTACAGTTATCATTTTTTTCCAAGACATTAAAGTTCATTTTTTACTTGAGAAATGATGTGCTACCTTTTGCCTATGAAGATGATGTTGTACTTAGATTCTTGATCTAAAAAATAACTCTGATTTTTACTGGGAAACAACTGATGTATGTTTGAGATTTACCTGCAGAAGCCAGCGGCAAAGATTGAGATTAAGGGCGTGTTTGGGAAGCCTCCAGCTTCCCAAAATCCTTAGATCCAGCTCCGTCAGCCCAACTCCAGCGTCTGGACACGCCCTAAAGGTTCATTGTACATACTCTATTATACAAGATTGTACACTTAATACAGAGTGAAGTCTTAATACAGAATGAAGTCTTGGAATCTTCATTCGAGTAACATCTCCTATAACTTCACCATCAGGATCTGGCAAAAATATACAACCAGACTGATGGGCAGCACATGACTCCTAACTCCTAAGCTATTTTTTTTTTATCTCAGTTAACTAAATGATGCCGTCCTTCTGGATGACATAGAACCGGTCCTCGATGTAACCAGTGCCTCGGCGAATTTGTGGATCTCGCTATCTTCTGGTATCATGACCTCACCACTATCAAATTGAGAACCATGTTCACTGAATCTCTCGGATCCGAAAGTCGAATTCTTCTTTACCCCATGATGCTGGTTTCTTCCATCTCCTGCTTCTGTACTAGGATGGCTATATTTATGGCTGCTGTATGAATGCCTAATAGTGCTGCGATCTTCATGTTGCTGATTGGCAGATACAGCTCCTTCCGTCATAAAGGAAGAATAGCTATCATGCGACTCTCTTCCAGTGAAGTCATCGAAGGAACAACTTGAAATAGATACTCTCCTCTCCAAAGTAGGGAAGTTATTCTTATTTTTATCTTTTCCCAGTACCAATTTTCGTAGCTTAGCGAAGAACTTTTTCTTCTCTTTCTTCTTTGGGTTCGCATGCATGTCGACCGATGCGTCATCAGGTTCACCGCTTGACGATGCCCTTGAAGAAGCGTACTCTGAACCAAATTCAATAGAGCTTAGACTCCTCTCGTCTGCACCGACGTTGGCATACTCCATTATCAGTTGCTTGGCTGTCTCTTCAGATTTAGGGCTTAGGGTGTTGCTCAGATCCCGTGCACTAGTGTGTGTCCCGGCAGAATCCTTGTTCTTCAGCTCGTGCCGTAGGCAAGCATTGATCCATTTTAGGTATACCAGCTCCTCAACATCTGCAAACCTACCAGCCTGCAGTTGTTCAACCTCTTTTGACAACTTCTCGTTTTCTTGCTTCAACCCAACAGCTTCTTCTGATGCTTTTACCTGCAACCATTTTTGCTTGTTTAGGTTCTGGCAAAGAAACATATGACCAATAACACAATGCACTTCAAATAAGCACATATCGGAGCAATCAACCTGTGAATAGAATTATGGGGCTTCTTCTATTTTGCAAAAAAAATCAAGAACAGCATTTCCACATTTAAGAAGGCCTCTCCATTTTATGATTTATTTTTAGTACAGTGCAGCCAAAAAGACATTAAAGATTTACCTCCATGCTATGGTGGGACTTGGGTACAGGGGGTAGGCGTGTGAGCTCCAGTCGCCTAATAAGATGTGAGTTCTCCTGCTGCAGCCTTGAATTCGCAGCTCTAAGCTCTCTTGCCTCATTTTCCAAATCCTCTAGCCTCTTTAGTTTCTTCTCAACCTCAGCATCAACTCCTCCCTCGGTAATCTCTTTAGACTGAAGAGAATTGACTATTTTCTGAAGGGAAGTGATTTTCTCCTTTGCTTGTTCCGCATCCAGCCTCAACTTCTTCTTCAACAGCTTGCACTTTGATTTTGTCGTCTCAAGCTCAGAGGTTAACTTTGAGCTTTCCGACAACTGTGCCTGCAGCCTCTGATTTTCAGATTGCAAAGAGTCAATCTTCAAGGTGTAGAGCTTTGACTCAACATTGTTAATCTTCAATTGGTTCTCAAGCTCCCTAACTGCAGCATCTTGCTCCTGCAAACCATAGAACTCCAAAAGCTGCATCTCCAGGGTCTTTTCCCTTTCTTGCAGTGATCTCACCAGATCTCTGAGCTTATAAATTTCATGATCGTTCGATGCATCTTCCCTTATTCTCGGTGCAGGCGAGGTTGCGACACTGCTTGCCTCCCGGCCAAATTCTTCCATAACCATTTCACTGAATTCTGGAAGGAGAAATCCTTCATCATCATCGTCATCAATGTTTCTGCATTTCGGGGGAAGTGACACCGAGGCAGTGGTGGTGGTTGTTGTAGTGGTAGTGGTTGTGTGGACAGAGTTCCCACTGATGATTTTTGCCTTGGTGTCTTCCTGCAGAAACCATGAACATAAATGAAAGTTTACATATGAATACGTGTATCTTCCAATTTCCTTCAATTGATTGAAGAATGGTATGGAATGTGAGCAATAACTAAATGTAAAGTTCTATTCTGTCAGGACAGCAGTGGAAGATGAACTACTACCAGTAATACTTTTTTTTTCTCAAGAAATCGCAAAAGATTCAAAATGTCATCCTTTAAATGCAACTTAAAGCATCACATCAAGGCAAATTAGATGTAACACATCTAGGCAAATTTAATACAAAAAAGATGCAATACATTAAGGGAAGTGGCATAGGATATTAGGATGTGTAGCTTAATTCTGAGATCATCACTGCTGTATGTCTTTACCATCTTCCAACTGAGTCCATATTTTGACTTGCCTACCATTACAACATTTTAGCAACGATTTAGAAATTCCTAGCTCTAAAACGGTTATATTCCTTAAAAAAAAGGTTGAAAAACCACCAGTCAAAGCTCAAACGCCTAAGAACTAGAAGTATGGTCTTCCATTTTTCATTTGTAAATTCTCCGTTGGCATATTAGCTCATCCTTCTCGGGTATGGTTGCAACATTACGAGTATGAATTTGCATCAATCATGTTCATGCGCGACCAGATTCTTACATTCTTGAGGATCCTTAGCTCCTCCTTGAGCCCTCCTCCGCCGCCCTTCATACCACGGGCATCATCTGGCTCTACAAACACATAAGAAACCATGAGCACAAAGTCAATCTTGCATCGATTTTTTAAAACTCTGCTCTATATTTTCCTATTTACATTTTATGAATAAGCAGAGCTCCTGTTGAATGCTCGAAAGAGCTCAAATCTTTGCGGGGCACACGACATAATCTTAGCAAGCAAGATATGTATCTGCTCGTGGTTTGGTACCTGAGGGAGGAGGGGGCAGGAGGTGCCGGGGCCGAGGCCGGCGCTGCGACCGCAGCCGCGACAAGAAGAGCCCCGCGATGGAGAGCGTGATGGCAGCGCCCACCCTGAGGAACAGAAGAGGCAGGTCCCTGGCGTCCCCGCTCCTCCGGCCGCCGCCGCTGCCGCTACAATCTCCTGCCTTGGACATCTCCCTCTTGCCTTGGCCTACCTTGCCAGGAACATCTGAACCCTCCCGCATGCAAACGGCAGGCACAAGGGGAGCCCAATCAGCAGCGCAACTATCCTAGGATCGCCAACAGGGTGGTGGAGAATCTAATTTTGGCGAGGCAAAAATAGGATCTTTTTTCCGGGGTGATTACAGTTCCAAAGTTTCGGGTTGTACACCCCCAAGATTGCGGCCAGGAATCTGTTCCTGGGAGGGCTGAAATGGCACCAAGAAACACGAGCTGCAGCTTTTGCCAGCTATTTCCCCATGGCCTGAATCAAGCAAGCAGACCAGGAGGGGTAAAATCAGCCAACCCAGCCTGACAATCGACCCTTGGCCAAAGAAGAAGAGCTAAAATTGGGGGTGGCAAGCTCCGGCTTTAGCTCGCGGCCAACAAAAAACCGCCAAGAAAGCGAGACAAGTGAGCAAGAAGAAGCAAACAAAATTAGCAGCCTCCAACTTCCTCCCTTCTCTCTCAAGCTGGGTCGGCCTTTACTGGTTTGGCCTCTTCTTGTTCCTCCCAAGGCAGGACAAATTCCAGACGCCGGAATCCGCTACCTGTCGCGCCTTTCTTTCTTTATTCGGCTAACCTCTTCCTTCCTTTACTCGCTGATTTCGACAGATCGGAACTGGCTGTTTACGAATTGGCCAAGTATAATTCTTGGCTGGGCAGTGTACACTGATGTTTCTGTGGCAAGATTTGTTTCACGCATCAATCTCAGCTTTGCTCTTGCACTAATTGGGAGAGCAGCACGGAGGAGGGGCGCCGTTGGCAGGAGGGAAGGATGGCTGGGTGGGATTCAATTGATTGGTGGCTGAAACGTGGAGCGTCGTGGGCTTTTGGCGGATCGTCCGTGGTTCCGTCACGCCACGCGAAGCTCGTGTCGTGCCGCCAACGAGGCCTGCTCTGCTTGCTGGAGAGGTTGACTATTACGTTCACATGATGAACACGACCCCGTGTTAGTATTACAATGGCGCCATTTTCTGACTTCCAAAGTCTCTAAGAATAAGAACGAGCTGCCAACGACGCGAATTCTGTTTGTCTGAGCGAGCGGTTGCTTATCGGTTTCAGATTTATTTTTTTGTTTGAGGCGTGGTTTCAGAATTGGCTACTGTAGCATATTCTAAGCAACATGTTTTGACTAATCATATGCAGCCCGATAAGTAAACTGTCCGGTTTTTCTCTCAACTAATTTAACACGGCCAAAGGTTGTTGTAGAACCACTAGTTAGTATTAGACGATGGAAATCCTGCGGCAGGCACGATCAGCTATTTAAAAACCTTGATGATGATATGAATCATGCATATTAGACGATGGAAGGTGATACTATACTCTCTTTTTTTTTCAGATTCTGGAAGGTAATGCTTGAAGACGGAGTTCGCGCGAAAGCTACTCCCTCCGGTCCCTTTTAATTGACTCAAATTTAGTACAAAGTTGTACTAAATCCGAGTCAATTAAAAAAGAACGGAGGGAGTACATCTCAGGGAAGCCCCTTGCTCGGATGCTCCTCCCAACATATTAAATCTGCATAATAACACTACCAATGTGAAACACACAGAGGCCACGAACCACCCACCGTGGCCCATCTAGCTAGATGCTAAACTAAACAAATGCTACTCCTTCCATAATTCTTGTCATGGTTTTAGTTCAAATTTGAACTACAGTCACAATAAGAATTATGAAACGGGTAGCTTTTTGTGTTCATCAACACAGAGGTGGTTTCATACTTGATGCTTTGCCCTTACCCACCTCAATATCAAGGCAGGAGACTGAGAATAAATTAAGAGCTAAAAAATTCCCGCTACCTCTATCTACCGGTTATTAGCTCATGTAAATTTGTAAGCCTATATGATGTCTAAATCCTACAACGAATGGATCAGTTAAACCTTCTTTTATCTACAAGGGGGAAAATTTATGACTGCACAAGATTGATTAACGGTGGACTATAACCATGCATTCTAGTTGCTTGCTCTCTTTCGGGTCGACAAAGAACGGACTAAACTTTCTAGCCTTCCTTTTATCAACTCCCAAAAACTCAAGTTGCAGAAGAGCTCCCATGAGCAATCCAGCGATCCAAATTGCATCACTGCCAGAATATAGCTGGGTCCTTGCTGTATACCGCGCGATCCTGGATCTCTAGAATCGAGACGTGCCAATCGACAAGCCTTGCTTGGATGCATTTACACAACACAAGCCCAACTGGGAATAACCACCAGCTAGTTTCATCCCTGAAAACATTTCAAGTCGGAGTTTGTTAGGTAAAAGATATGGCAGACCCATGGCATTCAGTAACTCTTCTTTGCAGAGACAGCAAAAGATGTTTACCCGCCCAAACTCCAAGGCTGCATGCTTGGGTGTTTTTTCGTTGACGACTTATAATGCATAAATCCACATAGAAAGGCCACGACCTGAGCCAAGAGCAGATAGGTTACAAAGACTCAAGTACTGAACCTTGTATTAGAATAGCAGGTAGTATAAAAATATGATTATGAATTAATGATGGTATAGCTGAACTTGCTATTATTCAGCAGGCAGTAAAACATGATAATGACAGTATATAGTCGTGAGGCGATCATGCGTTCTTGCTTATAAAGGATACAACGAACGCAGAGATAGACAATATAGCTACTGTTGTCATGAGCAAATATTCAAATGGCACGAAATCTGATCCCCACATGCCATCCAGACAAACCACTACGAACACCATTGCCTAGTTATTCGATAAATAGGCTACAAGCAATGTTATATGCTTGTGGAAGTGTGTGAATATTGTGAGGAAATACGCAACTTGTGTTATGAGACCACAGGCTGCTATATATACGCGGAGTGTAACACCTAATACAACGGTAACACTACACATCTAATATATGTATATACATCTCTAACAGATATGTGCATGTGCAAAAACTCTATGATGATATCGAACTCGATAAAGCAATGTGAAATTCATGCAGAAAGCAGTGATAATGTTTATATATTCCACAAGATTTAGAACATTCAAAATAAATGGCGAAATACATATAAAGTAGAGCACTTACAACATTAACCAGGGATGTAATGTTCCACAACGCATACACCCGAGAAAGGCCTGCTGAGCGACGTGGGCCATGACTAAAGAGAGCATTTATCCCAGCAGGAAATGGTGCCAGTATCCCAAGAGGAAGAACAAACAAGACTAACAACAGATCAACCATGGAGTAAGAATATAGCTGGAGAGACGTTAGTAATACTAAGCTAAAATCTGCAAGAAGCAATATTGAAATGACCAAACCAACAAGATCCTGCAGTTAAGAAAGCAAGAGAACCATGATGAGTGCAAGATACTGTAAACCCTCACACGCACACTATGGATTGAAAATGATGTTAGACCGCTGTGAAAAACAAGTCACCTGATGTCCAACTGGTTTAGTATTGTGCAAGAGAAGAGACAGAGGATAAAACAAATCACTCCTGTCTTTAAGCACCATTAAGTTGTCACTGTAGAGAACCCCGCCGGTTATTCCTTTACACATATAAGCATCATTGCTCCTCGAGTGGCCTAGTTGAGAGTCGGCATTTACATTGTGGTTTCTGTTCGACATACTAGGTTTCGTTAGAGATAAATTGTGATAAGAGAGGAGATTGGAGAATTCTTAGAGCTAGTACAAATAACTCACTGTGAAGGTTGATCAAATTTTACTCCAGAGCCACCTTGAAGTTCAGAAACCACTGCTTCTACCCCCAGAGAATGAATAACAAGACCATATTGACAGTACCCTAATGCAGTAACTTGAAACCATGCAAGGTCAACACGTACACGGTATGTGTTCAAGGCAGGATTTGCATGAGTGTCAAGCCATTTGAGCACAGGAAGAAATGTTGCTTTCAAATTTCCACGGCGAACCAAACGCAATTGGGCGTTCATTCCAGCAACTAGACGGTGCCATATTGATGATTGTACAGCCTATAATTGATATTTATCAGCTTAAATGAATAAGACATTAAGTACAGGGATTCAGCACAGCATGAAATGTTTCAGATCAACCTGGCTAATAAGACTTGTGACCACACTATCACTGTGAAGTGAAAATGGAGCCATATAGCTTCCATCACCGCCAAAAATCAAGGACAATGGAAACCTTTGATGAAGACTAGCAGGGAGATCGGGCCTCTTCTCATCACCACCAAGGAAAAAATCCAAATAACCTAGCATTAAATCTGGAGTAGCTGCCACCTATAAATTGGAAAGCAGAGACCATCCTCAGCCCAATATAACGCTGTCATTTATATAAACTTTGGTAATTGTAAGTGCAGCCTACGCACTTGTACTCTTATAGTTGCAGATAATGCAGTCAAACATTGCGTCATTGCCACACTTGCAAATCAATGGCTTCAACTTTTAATATGTACCTAAAACCTTTCTAGTTACCCTGGATGCATCTAGTTACTATGCTTGTACACACTTGAAAGATGGAATAAGAAGCTTACAGCATGCAGACGACCCTTAGAAGGCATTGGTTTCCTCTAAGAAAGTGATACCAAACAGCATAACTCCAAGCATACTCAAGTACTTGACAAAAGTACAAGCTCATATTAAACATTTGGTATTGGAAAACACATACCTTCAGCCCTTCATAAAGTGCACGTGAACGGCAGGACCGTAAGCATGAATGATCATATTCAGATCGAACAAACTCACGTAGTCTTTGTAACTTTTTCCTTCTGCGCCACTGTTGCCAGGACCATGCCAAGGGGTAGGAAAGTATACACAGGATACTACAAATTGATCCTTCCCACCACTGATAAGCTGCCAGAGCATTGATCTCATCGACAAACTTATTAAATGCATCCTCATATCTGATAATTGAAGAACAGCGCATAAAAAGAGTCAATATTCAATTTTATGTTTCCACAAAACAACCAAAGGCTAGATATATTTGAGGCAAAGAAGCAAACAAATAACAGCTGGGAAAAAAATAACAATACTACCCAAAAAGATTGAAGGAAAATTTGCACAAATGTAATTTGAGCATGGGCATTACACAATCTCTGTAATCTGCTCCGGCGGAGTGTGCGGAAGATGCCAAGGTTCACTGAAGGTGTTTGGACCCATGAAAAACATCCTGTGCACATGGCAGTGAGATTCTTCGGCCCTGTTGGTTTCCAATACCTGTCACATTAGCAGAAATTTCAATCAACACCCAGAATGATACACCACAGCTTAATGTACTGAGCCAGGACAACAATGTATTCCACTACCTCATTCAGTGATTCAAGGAAAGGAAAAGAGTGATCAATTTGGGAGCCATGTTGAGTTGGTGCTGGTCCAGGAAACTCATCAGTGCCAACAAACTTCATTCGAGCAATACTCAAAACAAGAGCTAATAAAACTAGAAGGCCTGAGAGAAGCAGGCCAAACAACCAAGGTCCACCAAAAGTGTATATCAGCTCTTCGAGAGCAGTAAAGCAGTGAGGCATTCGATATCTATCTGACACACATTTGTACGGGCATGGGGTTTCAGCAACACCTCCTGTCAAAAGGTTACCCAGGATTAGAATGTTGAAGTAAACTAACAAAATTATTACATGGTGAGCACAAAAATTCTGAAACTAGAAAATATATAGAGAGAAACTCGCTGGCGAGCCAAAAGAATACAGAGAAAAACTTGTAATCCAGTCTAGGTTGTATTTTAAAACATAACGCAATGAGCTAAAAGCAAAATCGCTCAGGGGCTATCAGAATAAAGGTGGCTGCATCTAACCCCCATAGGCTCTTTAGCAAACAAGACCAGTAGACATAGGAATTCATGAACAACAGCACATAGAATAAATCCCACAAGGTTATTTATATATAAAACACCACATGTAGGATGTTCAGGCTATTGAATTTGCTCGATCTGCACTTTTCAGATACATATTTCTCACAGAGAAATAAATACAGCAAGAACTACCTCGGATATTAATGTATACAGCCCGATGAGGGAGCTCATTTGTAGGGCATGGAGAACACAAGGACTTAGAAGACCCAGTAATGTTCTTGTATGTTCCTGAAGGACACTCCTGCATTTCGCCACAGAAATCATTGCAACAATGTTAAGTAGTAAAGCCAGTTACTGCTAATTGCGCAAACAAATACAAGGTATGACTCTAGCACACTTCTATGTTACAATGGTATGTTTATCTGATGTAAACACAGAAACACGGTAAGCAACAAAATTCTCGGTGTAGCAATGCAGCGACTTGTTCTAACAGAAAAGGCATTATGTGCCTCACAAATCCATAGCAGGCCAAAAAATCTACAAAGAGCAATGAACCGTTCACAGCTCAAGAAATTACGGCACAAAGGAGTGCACTTGACATGTTCCACGTTCATATGCTTACCTTGCAAAATGTACCATAAAGACCTGCCGGACAATCTTTTCCTGTAACAGTGCCATTCTCACCAGGAAAACCTTGGCCTTCAACAACTCCTCCTCTGTCATAACAACACAGAGTCAGTGTACAGGTTTGAGAATGTTCTGTGCATCTAAGACATCTTCAGTTGTTCAACAGCTACAAAAAGATGACAGTACAGACTAGAAAATCATTGAACCCTGACAAGCTAAAGGGAACACAAACAAAAGAAGAAGAAAAAAGTGTAACACCAGTAGTAAGTTTAAAAATACACAAGGTACACAAAAAACTTGTTTTATAAGGCGATAAAAAATCCTTTAAACGACTCCAGAGTCAAATTAAGGAACTGTAAAACTATATATATTATTCTGGAGCACCATCACAAACTGAACAAATAAGTAACAATACAGATGCAATGCCAGTGTAAAACAACCTGCTACTTACTGAACAGCTAGCAGATAGAACAAAAGGGCAAAGCCAAACAGAGAAAGCATCAGATTTCAGGACACACCTTGCAAGTATTGATCCCTTAACAGTTGCAAAAGGAACATAGTCATCTCCAGTGGGAATGTCGGACCAGTGGAAGTGAATGCGACCACCTCCACCTCCACCGCTACAATTGCTTCCAACCCCACCAACACTAGAAAGTACAGAGTTCTTCTCTAGGGATAAAGTCCTCACAAATAGAAGAATTGTGCCCCCAGAACCACCACCAGGTCCTCCATTTGAAGCATTAGTTGCCATGCCAGTGAAACTACCACCATTTGCCTCCACTGAACCAGATACAGAGAGAATAGGCAGAGATTGCTCCAAAGACCCCATCACTGAAATGTGGAAATGAAAAAGCACCAAAGGTCAGTGCTGTTAAGAACAAAAATGACCAAATAAAGGATGGTAGTTGTTCATGCACCCCATAACTGTTACCTATTATACCACCACCAGCCGTTGAAGATGTCGTACTGACATTACCACTTCCACTGCCAAGTTCACAAGGTAAATCAGCACTACCATATGCAGCTCCACCTCCTGCATGACTGCCACTGTAAAAACCATCTCCCCCTTTACCACCATGCCCACCCCCGCCACTAAGGCCACTGCTTAACATTCCTCCTCGTCCAATTCCACCTCGGCAACCTGCCATCATAAAAAATATGTAAAATAATACATAAGTTGGCAGAAGTGTGACAAAAAAAAGGACATCAAAAGAGCCTCTAACTACTATATTATGCATAAAAAATTAGACATACTGAAGCAATACATAATTCAAAACTTCAATAGGTATGTTTGTTGTGAAAAGGCTTTAAAAGCCATCTCACGCAGTTGCAGCAAGGTTTGGCAAAAAGGTTTTGCAGCTACAACTGCATGGAAAATATGCAAGATAATGATCATAACAGCACCATGTCCTTAAGATTCCTAGAACACAAAAGAAAGAAATTAACAATCAAAAAAGAAACATAGTGATCATGTCCTTCAACAAATACAAGAAAATATAATGCAATATAACATACAGGATGCACACTTTCACGGCAATTCAACGATATCATGTTACAAGATAAATGAATTGCCAATCAGATCTGCATCTGATATTTCCAACCAAGCAATTACAACTTAGAGCAAACACATGGTGTGACACAACATACAAATCACAAAAGATGTTAAGCTATCTGCAGAGTTAGACTTAAGGGTAAATTTACTGTTGCAATGTTGTGCTATGTTGCTCTACATAAATCTGGTTAGTTATGGGATTCTTTACCAATTACAATATGTTTTTTCTGTTATGGATCCCAAAAAGATGGTTTCAGCTAACTGTTGCATCCAAAGGTAGAACAAATAGTTTTCAAAAGCCACCACAATGACAACGAACACTAAATGGCAAAACAAGAAACAGTGAATTGGTACCTAATCCCGTTGCACTAATGCTCCCACGTTGCTGCACGGTGACATTTCTCGCTCTATTGAAATTAATGACAGTTCCTTGCACAAGGCCAGAAACATCAATATCTTCAACACGGCATATCTGCATAAAATATTCCGCTACGGATTACATATATTACATTTAAAGTAATTTAGAAAACAAGAAATGTGTGAACCCACACTGCATGTGGAATGTTTAGAAATTTAAGAGTGCACCTGTAGAGTAAAGGACAATGAAGAATTCAGATTGCAATCCTCAGGAGGATGAAAAATTTCTGTAGGACAACTCTCATTTTCACAATTCAGCTTTGGGGCCCTAGAGTATCCACAAAAGCGCATTAAACATTTGAACCTCTCCATGACTAAGGAAAATAGCATAACAGAAGTATTCAAGACGAACACTAAAGACAGAAATATTTAACACAAAAACTAAAGGCGGTAGTATTTACGCATTATCACTGCTCGTATTTGTAAGTGGGCCGCGTAGAACAGCTCCAGGTCCAACCTAAAAATAGTAGTATCCATTAGCATATTCCGCTCTTTGAATGACAACAAAAGATCAGAAGCATCTAGATGCCAAACTGAAGCATGAAATTGAACGGGTTATACCAACGTACACCATTCAAGGCAGAGAAAAGAAAAGGAGTACTTCAAATGGTGTACTCATAGTTTTAAAAAATCGGGAAAATATGTTCAGTTTGATTACAGAAAGTAACATAATCCATCACATGAAGTAAGTTCCAACAATCATATTCAGTATCCTGATTCTTCAGTTCCAAGAGAAATGAATAATACTATTGGATAGAACACGCAAACTGGTGATCAAGCTCCCAAACAACAAACTTTACAATGCACCAAATTATAATGACATGAAGGACAATAAACACTATTAGACCTCTAGATACAACTTAAGCCCATAAATTTGTGCCAAGCGCAATCAGATAGCGAAAACTTTAGACAAATAGACAGACAACTGAAAGAACTTGATGTACCACTATGTTGTAGAACAGTGATAAAATAAGACGTTGTGCCTCAATCATGTCTCCACTTCCAGATAGATTTAGAATGCCTTGACCATGAATTCCAAGATTAGCATTAGACTGTATCACTGATGATTCCTGACAAGCATGTGAACAAACTATCATACAGAAGGTAATGGCGGGTTAAAGGGGTGTACACCTTACGATGGTAGGCCAATAACATACCCTCAAAACTATCAAATTGCTACCTTCCACTAAAGAAGTTGCAACTCCTGAATCTCTGCCACCATCAATAACCATCCTAGAGTTCCACATAAGGAGCATCTTTACAGACATTCGCAGAGCACCAAAGACCTGAAAATATTAACAACAGTGCAGTGCAAATGCACCAAGTAAATGGTTAAAATGTCCAAAAATATGGTAGCCAGCAGAAAACCAACAGGAGATAAATACCTGTACTGTGGAATCACTCATAAGAAGTTCCTCAGCCAGCAGTTCAAATTCTGAATACGGATAATGTGTCAGGCCAAAAGTTAGAGTGGACCGAGATATAAGACTAATTTGTCCTTGAGCCTGAAAATAAGAAAGGAAATAAAAAGGTTCTCAGAACATCTTGAATGGATAGAACAGAATAGACTTTAGAGAGAGAAAACATGACTCCACTAAAAGGACTCTTTGGTTCATAGGAAAAGTGATTTTCCTTTGGTGACATTGTTCATCCGTTTGGTAAGGAATGGAGCAAAGGATAAGCGCAGGACAATTTCTTTTGATTCTGTTTCAAAGGGAAAACACAGGAATTTTACAATCCATTTGGACCTCTTTTTAGACTTCGTACGCACAAGTACGAGACTTAGGTCGCTAGTGGCATACTAATAACACAATAGTACTTGTTCATGCGGTTGGACATTGATGTGACTGTGTTTATTAGGATTCCTTTGTTTTTCCTATTCATGTGAACCAAGCAAGTTCACAAAATTCATGCGTTATCAATCCTCTATTTTGCACATGCATTCCTATTTTATTCCTGCATTTTTCATATGCCTACGCTTTTGGGGTCCTGCATAACCTTTTCATATCAGTGCAAATAAGAGTTATATTCTATTACATTTTAGGCAGCGAGCTTAATAGCAGGGAGTTGCGACTACTTAAGAGAAATGAGCCAGTGTAATGGTGGTCCACTTATCTGACAGGAAACAGGACTCTCTGTTAAACAAAATAGTTTATGGTTGTTGTGCGAGTTCATACATACCAATATAAAGGCAAGAGTTAGGATGTCATAATTTTTTGTCTGAGCCTTCTAAATCTTTAATTCATTTTCATTAGTCTTCATCAATGGTTGTGGATAAAAAATAGTCCCCTCTGATCAATAATATACTTATTACCTCCTAATTATAGGCATCGCCTTTTAACTACTCCCTATTGTTAATTTGCATGCATGGAAATTGGTGATTTTCGTGCTTGAAATTTTAGATGCGCATGTGCAACGTTCTTACTTTCGAGTGAAGCGCATTGTCAGTGATTTTCAAACAGCTCAGAAATTTCTTGTTCTTGTAGGTCCATGTTTTCTAGTCTTCTTCCACTACCTAATATTCAAGATAAGAAACTATACTTATGTCATGTGAACTTTTTTCCATGTTTAATTTATGTTAGTCGAACGTGCTTTGCGTGTGCCTTGTCACTACTCTCAACAAAAGTCACAGAAACAAATATTGTGGTATTGGCAAGATCATTTCAATAAACTGTCAATGAAGATAATGTTTTAAGCTCTCGCTCAAAAAGAAAAGATAATGTTTTAAGCCTCAGACCTGAAGACGACTCCAGCGCAGGGGCAGAGAAACTTTTGCATGATTCTTGATAAAAACATTTGTCCAGAGTGGCTCGTCTGGCGGGTCTAAAAAAACTGTATCCGTTTGTGTGCTCATGTTATTATTGCTAACAGTAATACTCTTAGGTACTTCTTCATATAGTGTTCCAGCTGCACCTGCATTTTCCGAACATCCTGAACTCCTCCCACCTGTAAATGTAACAATATTGAAACACCAACATTAAAATATTTGAATAAGCTTGTACAGACTGGGTCATTTCTACCTACTAACCATACAGTTAATACAAATATGGATAGCTAGTCCTCTCAAAATGAATGATAACCTTGGAATATTAAGAAAAGGTAGGAACGAATTGATAAAAGTGAATACGAACTCATCATTTGGAAAATTTAACCAGCTACTTTGGTTTCTATCAAATTTCAGCTACAGATTCCAACATAAAATACTTTGTCAAACTAAAAGATAGAAACTCTGGACCAGCACGATGAAGTTTGCTACCTAACCTAGAACAGATCATGTTTGTTCACTTCACAATCTGCCTTTGTGAAAGAAATGAGAATCTCTCGAAGGGTTCGCTAAACAATATCAGTAACTGAAGCTACCACTCTTCCAAAACGCCAACATCACTCCCTACCAGGTTACCGGCAGAAACTTGTGGTTCTGATCAGTAAGATTCCAGATGTTTAAACCCTAAGTATGTGACCTATATTTGGTCAGAAAGCAATTATGTTCACTGAACTCAGGGTGACGGAAACCTGGGAAAACTTTGCAACCAAGTAAATTTTTCTTTCAGAGGCTAGTTTAAAGTAATATACTTAGTTGTTTGCATTATTGAATAATGTAAGAGGTTCCAAAATAGTTCAATATTACAATAAACTGAATCCTATGCAATGGTTTTCCAAACCTGTAACAAAGTAGCATCTATTTTACAATCAACATCACTTTGCACCTCGGTTGAATTTTAGTCTGAACAATCTTTAAAGGCCAGAAACCTAAATTCAGCTCTACCATGAAAACACAGATGGCCTGAATATGGCAGATTATGAAGAAAAATAACCCCATGTATCCCAGCAGGTACAACACCAATGAAATTACCGGAAAAAAAAGGAAGCCCGTAGTGAATTACCATGAACAAAAAAATGAGTGTCATCATGCCTACTGAAAACATCAATAGACACACGTCCTCCACCTCCCCCCGACAAACCATTGCCTCCACAGGCACTTATTTTGCCACCTCCTTGCCTGTTCCAACAAAGTATTAGAGACGGTCAACTGAAATACCAGTGGCACATAACCAACATATGTGAGTAAGACTGAATTAATTAATTAATACTGTTTAAGAAATGAGATTTGTGAAATGTAGATTAAATGGGCCCTGTACTTATA
This sequence comes from Lolium rigidum, assembly GCF_022539505.1. Classification (NCBI taxonomy): domain Eukaryota; kingdom Viridiplantae; phylum Streptophyta; class Magnoliopsida; order Poales; family Poaceae; genus Lolium; species Lolium rigidum. The sequence goes on along the minus strand of NC_061511.1, from coordinate 79,185,502 downwards.
GAAGAGCATGATAGCAGGACCATATACTGTTATTCCATTAAATCTAAAATGCTCCAAATCACCCCCTCTTCACATTCCAAGCGGATAAAAAGGAAACTGTCGATAAAGTAGAGATGATGAAATCGCATTGCATATGCACTTCATTATTGGATACGTACCAGTGACTTATGTTGTCAACCTTTCATTCAACAGAAGTACTTTCTTAATCATGCTTCTGAATTGCTCTAAAACCAGACTGATATGCACACTATGTATGAAGTTGCAAAACAACTCACATGGTTGCACAGCCTTAAGATAGATTGCAAAAATACTCACATGATTGCAGCCTTAAGATAGATGCTTCCCCCAGAGCCGCCCCCTCCATTGGTGCCACCATCTCCGCCATCGGCAAGAACTGTTCCATTCATAACGATCTCCTCCTCTGCAAACAACCACACTACTCCGCCACCGCCGCCACCATAGTCCTCCTCAACGCTAGTAGACCCCCCTTTGCTCCCATAGCTATGCGGGGTCTTAAGCTCAGCCCACGCGTATATATCGCCGCCCCACGAGTCCTCTTGAGCTTGCCCCTCCTTGACATAGCAGCTGGCACCACGGCCACCGTGCCCACCACCATCCCCATACGTCCCGGTGGGTTCGCCGCTGGTCTTATCCGGCGGGGTGCCGGCAAGCGCAGTGGTGTCGATGACGGCGTCGTCGCCGAGAGTGATGTTGGTGGCCGCGAGAGACACCCACCCGGCCACGATGCGGGCTCCACGGCCGAAACGGATGTCGCGTGACAGATTGGCGGAGACGACGCACCCTGGCATCTGGCATGTGACGGCGACGCCGTCGAGGAGCTGGAGGCTGCCATTCCCGCTGATGAAGATGCCGCCGCCTCCGAGGCGCACGGAAGCGGGGACCACGCAGCGGGTGTCGAGGTCGCCCACGCCGCCTAGGTCGCCGGCGCAGGTCGCCGCCGGCGCGGCCGGCGGCGGCGGCAGCGCTGGGGGCGGCGGCGGCGTGTAGTCGTGGAACATGAGGACCGAGTAGGCGTCCGCGTCCTGGTCCCCCCGATCGTGAACCCCGGGGGGGCTAGGGTTCCCCGATGCGGCGGCGATGAGGGCGAGGAGGAGGAGATGGTGGATGCGGCAGGCGGAGGGGGAGGGAAATGTGGTTGGCCATGGGGTGGGAAGCATGAGAGTACGGGAGTCCTAAATGGGGAAAGGGCAAGGCTGGTGTTAAAGGCAGCGCGGCGGCGGCGGCGGCGGCGATCGCCGGAGACGGCGAGGCGAGGTGGGGTTTGTTTGGTGATAGTTTGTTTGCTTTCCACTCTTCCGTTACCGAATGGGTATGGGGTGGGAGAGTGAGGAGTTGGGCCGACGGATTAGAGATTTGGGTTAAGTAGGTGGGGCCATGGGGCAGAGACACAGCCAAAAGGGATCAGGCGTTTTTACTTTTTACTGCTCCGAGTAACTTGTCTCACATTTGCGAATCTAGATAAATCTGATGTCTAATTCGGAAATGAGGGAGTAGAGCATTTTGATTCACAAACCAAAATTAGAAAGATGTATGATTCCCATAGAATGTCCACACGAATTGTATTGGATTTAACTTGTTAAATTTTGTCTGGTCCTACCAAAGAAAATGAAGCTTCTTTCAAGAGGATTGAGTGGACTAAAGTATTATTTTGAGATTAGTGAAAATAAATCCTTCCAAAAAAAGCATATGGTATTCAACTATACAAATCAAAACACCCAAATATAGAAGTCATATTGGTCTCAAGTACCCCTAAAGTCAGATAGATATCTTCTAAATCAATTGGGCCCTTGACCTTCTTTTTTTGTTATAGCAAATAGGAAATGTTCAACCACCGCAATGTTTAAAAACATTCAACCATCGAACATCAATGTGGTTTTGAATCTCAATCGGGCATCCTCAACTGAATGGCACTAACATTTTGGTTTAAATCTCCACGTTACCGTGACACTGAGGCTATTTTCTAGAACGTCCTCCAAACAACCAAAGCCACGGTCACATGGCACATGTTCTCTTTCTTCACATTGCTCCATTACCTCACGTGTCTCTCCTTTGGCCCTCTTCGGCAACCTGCAACTTCATGTCACATCCACGTCATTTTCATCACCCACCGCTATTTATCTCTCCACTCCTAAAAAAGACTAAAATGGGGTATTAATAATCATGTGAGGTCGGGGAGCTGAAAGTGCGCTAGCTAGTGTGGTCCTAAAACAAGCTTGTGCCGCATGAGCACGGAGGATTCCCACGTGACATTGCTCAACAGTCGTGGCAGGACGGATCAATGGAGGACCACTTGATTTGTGGCATCACCATGGTTGTACAATCAGCGGCGGTGCTAGACTCAACCTGTGTGCCAAGTGACATCATGGGTTTTGAAATCCCACTTTGATTTCTTAACATTTATGCACTAATCCCTACAAGTATAAGATAACATAGTGCAATGACATCATATATGTTCTAGAACCTAGCTAGTGCTGCCACATTCTGCATGCCATCCATGAGAACAAACGGAAAGCTACTTGTGTTGAACATGTTGTGTTTTTGTTTCTTCGTAAAAATGTCGTATGTAGTGTTTATTGCCAAAGATATAAATAACATATATACGTCTAAATACTAAAAGGTTGCATCTTTTGTCCGTAAACTAACGGATTTCTGAATGGGTTCACTCATGAACAAGGATGTTGACAATTGAGTGAGCTTGTGGAGTTGAAAGTGCATCAACTCATGTGTGGTCCTAAACAACTTCGTGTCTCATGGGGTAGAGGATTCCCACAAGGTATTGTTTAGCAATCGTGGGAAATGATGAACCACTTCCCACCTGGCTCCACGGAATGGAATATCAAACATGTTGTATTGGTACTTATTTGTTAAAATGGTCTATCTGCCCATTATTGCCAAAAATATAAATAAAAACATCAATGGTGCATATAAGAGATTTATTGCATGATATAATCCTAACTCCTATAGGTTATAGGTAAAGTCGTGGGGCTACCTTAGGGACAAAACGGGTCTTAAACACTCAGCTTGTGTTTTTACATAGTATGGCAAATGGCCATGTTCTTGCACCAAAATTTATATGGACATAATTGTATCAATTTGTTGCATGTGTATTATTTATAAGATTTTCAAAACTTAAAATATGTTTATTATTCAAAAAATGGAAGCAGGGTCTTATATATCCAAATATTGATTGTAACTTTACCTTGGAGAGCCTCTCCTTTCTATGTTTGAAGTAAGTTGGATGACCCCTATAAATGTGCGATCCTAGCTACAAATAATCATATTATGGAGAACATAGCATAAGAATCTTGTAGTCATGTGCACTGATGAGTGCAGATAGCACACCGTTGGGGAACCCCAAGAGGAAGATATGATGAGCACAGTAGCAAGTGTTCTCTCCGTAAGAAACCAAGGTTTAATCGACCAGTAGGAGAAATGTGTGACTTCTGAAGGTGTTGCTAGCTGACTTGTGGCAGGACGCACTACCGGTGCCAGCAACAACGTGGAACTTGCACATAACACAACCAAATTACTTTGCCCCAACTTACAGTGAGGTTGTCAATCTCACCGGTTTTACTGAATACAAAGGATTAAATGTATAGTGTGGAAAGAGATGTTTGTTTGCAGCGGAATTAAAGAGAACAATGCTTGCAGTAAGTAAATAAAACATGATGATTGTAATAGTGTAAAAGAAAGGACCGGGATCCACAATTCACTAGAGGTGTCTCTCCATAAAGATAAATAACATGATGGGTGAACAAATTACAGCTGGACAATTGACAGAATAAAGACCATACATGACAAGATGATTACTATGAGATTCGGTTGGGCATTACAATATAATACATAGACCGTAATCCAACTGCGTCTATGACTAATAATCCACCTTTCGGTTATCATCCGAACCCCTTTCAGTATTAAGTTGCAAGCAATAGATTATCGCATTAAGCAATGTGTGTAAAGTAAACAATATAATTATCCTTAGACAAAACATTGTTGTTTTCTCCCTAGTAGCAACAACACATCTACAATCTTAGAAGTTAGTGTCACTCTTCCAGAAAACTAGAGGCATTAACCTACTATCAAGTATAAATACTTCCTCTTGGAGTCACAAGCATTTACTTGGCCAGAGTATCTACTATCAACAGAGAGCATGCAAGATCAGAAAAACATATGACAAGTATATAATCGATCTCAACATAATATTCAATATTCATCGGATCCCAGCAAACACAACATGTAGCATTACATAAAGATGATCTTGATCATGATAGGAAGCTCACAAGATCTAAACATGGAGCACAAATTGGAGAAGACAACCATCTAGCTACTGCTGTGGACCCGCATTCCAGGGATGAACTACTCACACATCACTTCGGAGACGGCCATGGCGATGTAGAGGCATCCGGTGATGATCTCCCTCTCCGGCAGGGTGCCGGGAAGAGCTTCAGAACCATCTCGAGCTAGGGTCAGCGATGGCGGCTGGGATGGAACTTTTCGTGGATGGAGGCTCGGGTATTTAGGTTTTTCCCGGGATCGTGAATAAATAGGCGGAAGGGCGAAGCCAGTGGACGCCTGGGGGCCCACACCACCCCTTGGCGCGGCCAGGGCTTGGGCCGCGCCAAGGCATGGTCTGGCCACCCTATGGCGCCTCTTCGTCTCTCCTCCGGACTTCGTCTTCGTTACGGTAAAATATGAACTTCAGCTTTTGTTTTATCCAATTCCGAGAATATTTCCTGTACAACTTTTCTAAAATACAAAACAACAGAAAACATGGAACTGACACTGTGGCAACTTGTCAATAGGTTAGTGCCGAAAAATGTATAAAAGTGCAACGAAGTGTAAGCAAAACATATATAAATTGATGTAAAACAAGCATGGAGCATCAAAAATTATAGATACGTTTGCAACGTATCATGCACCTATGATGTACAAATGTAAATTAATTGAACCATAATATAGTAACACCTTAGGTTCAAGTCTTGTCTAATAATTTCATTCCCAAATTTGTATGCATAAGTTCTTTAAAATTGTTGATAGAGTAGTTCACATAGAAAGTTTTAGGATATTAATTTAATCATACGAAAACAAAACAACATAAGCAACAATATATTCCCGTCAAATTACCGAACTTTTTTGTCATGAGACTTTAACTAGAGAATCACTAATAGTTTACATGGCTAGTCAGGGTGGTTGCATTCTTCCTAATTCACCATTCATGTCATGTTTGTCTCATCAAGGTAGATTATTCTTTCAGTGGGAAGTGATGTTTTTGGAGTGATGAGTGAACGCCCTCCTCCATTAGTTTGGACCCTTGATTCAACCGTAGTACATTAGTTCATAAACAGTATCAGAGCAAAGATATCTCGAGCTTCAAGACACAGTTGACGAAAATTAAATAAAAATTAGTAGACTCATATCATTTCACATTTAGGTCTCACCATGAGCCGCATGTGAGTGTTCAAGTAATATAATGCATTTCCCATATTTTCCCATTAGTATGAGCTTCTGAGAGAACTAGCGGAAATATGAAATTCAATACGGTATCAGAACGTAGGGGTCCGAAGTTTAAATATGGCCAAAGCTATTAACAAATGTAGTTGTGGCATACATTGAACATCCAATATCTAGGGCTTAGACGGTGAGTGTTGAAATATATTGTCCAACTTCTCCATATGTTAGGATTTTTTGGGTCAAACCGGTTGGTGCATGATTCAATAAAGCTGCTTATGTGTGTAAAAGACTACGAAGATTCTTCTTTTACGCCTTTTAGTCAAAGATTAGCTAATAAATTGACATGGTCAATACTTTCTTTTTATACCTTCTGATAGAAAATATTGTGAATATTTTGTTACTTGTTCATTGGCAGGAAGGCCGATCAACGTGTTGTTTCAGAAAATCACATACAAAGGAGCCATATCTTTTTGGTTTGTTTATGTCTCAGTCGACAGAGATGTTTTTAAGTCTCGGTCACCTAAGAAAAAATTTAAAGAAAAGTTTCAGTTAAACTTGCACTTTTCTATGAAAATTGGTTCCATTTTTTAACTATGGTTGCAATATTTTGGGTGACTGAGATTTTAGAGAAAAAAAATCAGTCGACCGAGACATAGCAAATACGTACCTTCCTTTATGTTTTGAGATGAGAATACGAGAGGGCAATACACTAAATTTTGGCAATACAAGGGCATTATACTGTAAAAAAAACACCAGCAAAGTCATTACAACCACACTCGAGTTGAATATACAGAACCATACAACACGCCACCTGACCACACACTGATCTCTCTCCTGGAATGAGCAATATTACAAGCAATAGCATTGTTAGGAAGGTTAATCATAGTGACAAGAACGCAGGCTGCAAATCTTCCCAAATCCTATTCCATGAGGCCATTCCGTGCTGCACGTAGAGGGCAACCATCGTCCACGTGTGAGCTAATGAAGAGCCAGAAAAAGAACAACGGACAATCAGCCTCCCAAATGTTTGATTGGGGATGAAGTGTTTGATTTGATAGAGACCAGCAGGAGGGAGGGAGAAGATCAGTCCAGCCTCGACGACGAGGAACATCGCAGAATGCAGCGACGTGGTGCATTATTGCTTCGTTTTTTTGTGTACACATGGCGCAACGTGCTCCCGTTGCCGGATATCCAGACATTCCGTCGTAGTCCGGCCAGATGGCAAATTGGCGACAGAATGACGGTAGAGGTTTGGGCCCGTTTGATATCCTAGAGCTCCCTGGTGATGGCTCAGTTATAATGTCCCTGCTAATATTCTCTCTCCCTCTCACAAAGTAATTTGATCGAGTGACATGGCGCCCTCCTTAGATCATGGCGGAGCTCAACAAAAAGATATCCAATCGTGTACCACTATATTTTTTGAATAAAAATAAAGTATGAAGCTACATAAATCATCTCCCAAAGACTACATCGGAAGCCAACACTTTATATTATTAAGCTAATTAGCTTGTGATTTATATGGTCACTTGATGGTAACTTAATCGGGAATCTATGGCCATACCGTTGACTAGAAAATTACTTTCAAATTAATCCCGTAGTTTATTTATCGAAGTATTAAGGAGAAGAAAAATGAAAATGCGTTAGTCTTTGTCTCTTCATAAAAAGCGAAGAGAAGTGTAGAAGGATACAACTTTAAAAACAATTTTACAAAACACAATAGTTATTTTGTCTGTCTCTACCGGCTTCATGAATTTCGAGAGTATGCTTTTGGGATGATATTTTGTTTTTTTTGACAAACGTGAATCTGAGGTGTGAAATTAATCCCATGGGCACTAAAAAGAGAAACCAGAAAAAATATAGGAAAGGGACAGTGAGAGGTGAGAAGGCCGGAGCCACACAAAATAATACAGGCCCAGAAAGCCCACACAAGGAGCCAAAGCGTAGGAGCTCTTGGAAGGCCGCAATGGCGATGAGGTGCCTCTCTTCTCTGCCTCTCCTCTCCCCGTCCGGCTCCAGGAAAGCCTGCGCTGTGGTCAAGACGCATCCTGCCAACTCTGCCGCCGCGCACCGCCGGATCCGGACCCATATGTCGGTGGCCACCGGCGGCGAGCAGGCCCTGACGGCCCAGGAGCAGTTCCAGGGTGAGTTCTTGGTTCTCTCAGAGGTAGCAAATCTGCGCAGAAGAGATGTACCTTTCGTTATATGAATTGTATTTAGCTGGTTGATGGAGCACAACCAATGTTTTTAGATGATTAGTTGCAGGATTACCAAATATGTGGAGTGGAAACATATGGCTGAGTACTTGAGTGGTTGGTAATTGTTGTCACATTTTGGGGTGGGTGACGATGTTTTGCTCCCTCAGTTTGGGATATGGATGTCCAATAAACTTATTCATGTGAAGTTAGATCAGTACGACTAGGATTGGATCTGCAAACTGCAACTTTGTACTAGCTTGCAGATCCAATTCTGGAAGCTATTTGTGTTTGTCTTTTTGAGATGAGGGTCAATTTAGAGGATTACACAACTTCGCTAGCAATGTAAGCGTTGACAAATTGTTCTTTGAAAGTCGCAATTCCATGCCAATATTTTAGGTATTAAAACCTCAAACAGCAACATGCTTGTAGTAGGTGGTACTGAATTAGCAAAATTGTAATTGCAACTGTTTCGACTATATTTCTTGCTTAACAGAAAACAGTAGCCAGGGTTGCTGACAAAGTCCACCTCAGTCAATGTACATGGTGTACATTTTCTCTAAAATTATAAGTGCTCGGTGTTCACTAGATTTTATTTGCATGTTATAGAATACTTCCAACATCAAAACACAAGTGCTAGGTAGGCCTTGGCCTCTCTGTACAAGGAGACCATTAAAAGTTTAATTTGCTTAACGTCCTGGAGCATTCTGCAGTCCTATCGGTCTTAACCAAATTTTGGGTCAAAGTTCCATGATTTTCCTTAGTGTGAATGAAAATCATTTCTGATGTTTAATGCAGAACCGGAATATGGAGTTGTTAGTATTCACCATGTTGGAATACTATGTGAAAATCTTGAAAGGTCAATAGCCTTCTACCAGGACATCCTTGGTGAGTTACTTTAACTTGTACATATTACATGTTTGTATCCACTGCTTGTAAAGTAAAACAATATTGTTGGTATTTCAGGTCTTAAGGTGAATCTTGCTAGGCCAAATGACAAGCTACCGTACAGAGGTGCTTGGCTCTGGGTTGGCTCTGAGATGATCCACTTGATGGAGTTGCCAAATCCGGATCCACTGACAGGACGCCCAGAGCATGGTGGACGTGATCGTCATACCTGTATAGCAATCAAAGATGTGTTGAAATTGAAAGAAATTTTCGACAAAGCTGGTATTTCCTTATTCTTACTCTATTTTTCCCTGTTGCGAATAAACACACTGGCTACAGTGGGCAAATACTTTTTTTCTCTAGCCTTACATTACTTCCATAAGTAGCACAATGGTGCCAACGGCTACAAGTCAGCAACTGAACACATAAGCTCCAAAAGGACCTGGACACACTCGTGTATCAACACTATAAGTTAAATTTGTCAATTTAACATGAACTGCCGTAACCCGTGGATCAATAGTACAGTACTCGATTGAACTTGTAGAACTGTGCCATGTCGTTTACCATGGTAGTATGGTTATAGAGATATACATAACTATATCAGCATGTACTGTTAGAGTGGAGTTATTAAGACTGCGGTATTGTTCTTCCAAAAATTGTAACTTCAGCTTTAGTATGGGTATTTGTGTGGGGAGACATGGTTAACAAAGAAGGAAGCCTCCCTGGGTAAAACTGTATGTCTTACTCTTGAAAGGCTAGCTTGTGCTTGGTTTACAGTAACCATCCTATAGCAAATTGTTGCAAGGTGTAAGTAGGTCTTGATGTTGTAGTTGACTCAACACTTCAACACTGATTGACTGATGTTGACAGATAATCTTGTAGAAGTCTGGTCAGTGGATTTATAATAATCTCAAACATATTTCGCCCACATGACTCTGGCATCCGCATTCCCGTCCATTTTGACACAAGAGGAGAAGACCCATGTCCACCATTTCATTATTTATGTTACAAACTTATTTCCTCTTAGTTGACATTACTGCTTCACCTGCTCTCTTTATACGTTTATTTAATCTAAACTGAAATTTGTGTTTGTCAATACGCTGGGTTCTCACTGTGCAGTGTGAATTAGCTTAGCGGAATTTCTCTATCCTCCATTGTTCCTGACAACACATGACCCTTTTTACTACCTTTTTTTCTCTACTTGGCGACCTCCGTAATTGGTAGTAGAACATCTAGCCTTACATTACTTCCATAAGTAGCACAAAGGTGCCAACGGCTACAAGTCAGCAACTGAACACGTAAGCTCCAAAAGGACCTGGACACACTCATGTATCAACACTATAAGTTAAAATTTTCAATTTAAATATGAACTGCCGTAACCCGAGGATCAATAGTACAGTACTCAAAATTGAACTTGTAGTACTGTGCCATGGCGTTTACCATGATAGTATGGTTATAGAGATATAAATAACTATATCAGCGTGTACTGTTAGAGCGGAATTATTAAGACTGCGGTATGGTTCTTCCAAAAATTGTAACTGTAGCTTTAGTCTGGGTATTTTGTGTGGGAAACATGGTCAACAAACAAGGAAGCCTCCCTGGGTAAAACTGTATGTCTTTACTCTTGAAAGGCTTGTGCTTGGTTTAAAGTAACCATCCTATAGCAAATTGTTGCAAGGTGTAAGGAGGTCTTGGTGTTATAGTTGACTCAACACTTCAACACTGATTGACCGATGTTGACAGATAATCATGTAGAAGTCTGGTCAGTGGATTTATAATAATCTCGAACGTATTACGCCCACATGACTTTGGCAGCCATATTCCCATCCTTTTGACATAAGAGGAGAAGACCCATGTCCACCGGTTCATGATTTATGTTACAACTTGTTTCTCTTAGTTGACTTCACCTGCTCTTTTATAGTGTTTATTTAATTTGCATTGCACTTTGTGTTTGTCAATACGCTGGGTTCTCACTGTGTTTGCCAAATTTCTCTATCTTCCATTGTCCCTGACAACACATGACCATTTTTACTCCCTAACTGGGTGCAGGAATCAGCTACACGCTCAGCAAATCTGGGCGACCAGCGATCTTTTCCCGAGATCCGGATGGAAACGCGTTGGAATTCACTCAAGTGTAGCAACCGAGAGGTTGATTTCCAATTGGGACCTTGTTGCATGTCTTGCTGTTTAGTAAATAAGGTCTGTCTGGGGCAATTCAGGTTGTGCCTTGTACATATCAGTCAAGTAAAGGAGATGTATACCACATGATGATAGATTGATAGCAAGTGATGTACTACTCAGGTCATGGTATTCGAGCACTGAAAATGCTGTCAGTATGGTGCGATATTACTCAAGGCAATTTATATGTCAACACATGAATCTTGTAAATTCCTTTCACATGATGATAATACTACTTACAGTAAATTTGCCTGGATACTTGCTTGGGTATTTGTGTGGGAGACATGGTCAACAAACAAGGAAGCCTTCCAGGGTAAAACTGTATCTCTTACTCTTGAAAGGCTTGTGCTTGGTTTGCAGTAACCATCCTATATCAAATTGTTGCAAGGTGTAAGAAGGTCTTGATGTTATAGTTGACTCAACACTTCAACACTGATTGACCGATGTTGACAGATTATCATTTATAAGTCTGGTCAGTGGATTTATAATAATCTCAAACGTATTACGCCCACATGACTTTGGCAGCCACATTCCCATCCTTTTGACATAAGAGGAGAAGACCCATGTCCACCGTTTCATGATTCATGCTGCAACTTGTTTCTCTTAGTTGACATTACCGCTTCACCTGCTCTCTTTATAATGTTTATTGAATCTAAACTGAACTTTGTGTTTGTCAATAGTCAATACGCTGGGTTCTCACTGTGCATAGTGTTAATTAGCTTCGCGAAATTTCTCTATCTTCCATTGTCCCTGACAACACATGACCCATTTTACTACCTAACTGGGTGCAGGAATCAGCTACACGCTGAGCAAATCCGGGCGACCAGCGATCTTTGCACGAGACCCGGATGGAAACGCGTTGGAATTCACTCAAGTGTAGCAACCGAGAGGTTGATTTCCAATTGGAACATCTCATAGCATTATGCTAGTATGATCCAACGACCTTGTTGCATGTCTTGCTGTTCAGTAAATAAGGTCTGTCTGGGGCAATTCAGGTTGTGCCTTGTACATATCAGTCAAGTAAACGAGATGTATACCACATGATGATAGATTGATAGCAAGTGATGTACTACTCAGGTCATGGTATTCGAGCACTGAAAATGCTGTCAGTATGGTGCGATATTACTCAAGGCAATTTATATGTCAACACATGAATCTTGTAAATTCCTTTCACATGATGATAATACTACTTACAGTAAATTTGCCTGGATGCTTGCCTGGGTATTTGTGTGGGAGACATGGTCAACAAACAAGGAAGCCTTCCAGGGTAAAACTGTATCTCTTACTCTTGAAAGGCTTGTGCTTGGTTTGCAGTAACCGTCCTATATCAAATTGTTGCAAGGTGTAAGAAGGTCTTGATGTTATAGTTGACCCAACACTTCAACACTGATTGACTGATGTTGACAGATTATCATTTAGAAGTCTGGTCAGTGGATTTATAATAATCTCAAATGTATTATGCCCACATGACTTTGGCAGCCACATTCCCATCCTTTTGACATAAGAGGAGAAGACCCATGTCCACCGTTTCATGATTTATGTTACAACTTGTTTCTCTTAGTTGACATTACTGCTTCACCTGCTCTCTTTATAATGTTTATTTAATCTAAACTGAACTTTGTGTTTGTCAATAGTCAATACGCTGGGTTCTCACTGTGCAGAGTGTTAATTAGCTTCGCGAAATTTCTCTATCTTCCATTGTCTCTGACAACACATGACCCATTTTACTACCTAACTGGGTGCAGGAATCAGCTACACGCTCAGCAAATTATTATTGTGCCTTGTACATACCAGTGAAGTAAATGAGATGTATACCACATGATGATAGATTGATAGCAGGTCATGTACTCAGGTCATGGTCTGCGACCATTGAAAATGCTGTCAGTATGGTACGATATAACTCAAGGCAATTTATATGTAAACACATGAATCTTGTAAATTCCTTCCACATGATGATAATACTTACAGTAAATTTGGCTGGCTACTTGCCTGCACTACGTGCATTATGTGTTCTTGGAACATACAGTACATAAAAGAATGGAATTCCTAATCATGTCCGAAAGCTGCATGTTGTGATCTACTACTGGGGGAGTCTTCCATGCCTTCATGGAAGAGCAGTAGCTCAAATTACAAAGAGAAAGACAGCTAAAGCCTAAAAGAATGTGACTGCGTGTCCGCCGTGTAGTAGGTCGTGCGCGATCCTGTCCCGCTCCTTCTCAGCCGCGGCGGATCGCACGGGCTCAGCCGCGACGACTTCGTCGGCGAAGTGGTTGTCGATGTCGACGAGGAGCTCGGGGTCGACCTCCTCGCCGCTGCGCTGGCAGAAGTTGTGCAGCACGCAGCAGGCCCCGATCATGTTGTGGAGGTCGGGGAGCTTGGGCTCGGCGCGGCGCTGCAGGCACCGCCAGCGCGCCTTGAGGTTCCGGAACGCGGCCTGCGCGGCGGCGCGCGCCGCCGCGACGCGCTCGTTGAAGGCGTGCTGCGCCCAGGTGAGGTTGTGGTGCGCGTAGGGGACCAGCATCCAGTCGGTGAGCGGGTAGCTTTTGCCGCCGACGAGGCGGTGGTGGGGCCCGAGGGCACCGGACTGGCAGCTGGAGTGTAGGGCGGAGCGGTCGAGGACGGCGGCGTCGGAGAGGGAGCCCGGCAGGCCGATGCTGATGTCGGTGAAGGCGCCGTCCGGGGCGACGACGGCCTGGATGGCGACGGAGTAGGAGGCTTTGCTGTTGCGCTCGGTGAGGCGGCGGTTGTAGTAGTCGGCCACCCCGTCCTTGGGCGGGCCGATGGGGATGTGGTCGGTGCAGAGCGCGCCGACGACGCCGGGGATGCCTGATGTGTTGTGGAAGGCGGTGGAGGAGAGGTCGTGCGGCCAGCGGATGGTGCGCGGGAGGAGGACGGTGGTGAGGGCCGCGCAGACCTGGAGCACGATGTTGTGGCAGGTGGAGATGCCGAGCCCGAAGCGGCGGGAGACCTCGCGGAGGGGCTCGCCGGTGGCCAGGCGCCAGAGGCAGACGGCGACGCGCTGGTGGACCGGGATGGCGGCGCGGAGGGCGGTGTCCTCCTTGGCGACGGCGGCGCTGAGGTCGTCGCAGAGCGCGTCGAAGGTGGCGCGCGACATGCGGAAGGCCGCGCGGAACTCGGGGTCTGGGCAGGTGGGGTTGCTGAGGCGGTCCCACCACTCCGTGCTCCGCTCCCGCACCCACACCCGCCGGCCCCCGCCGCGGCCTGATGGTGGGGAGCGGGAGGGGTCGCTGGTGGCGGGCGAGGCCGGTGGCGAGGTCTTCCTCCTGAGTGCCGCGGAACGGGTGGGCTCGTCGGCTGCTGTTGGGGTGAGGGCGCGCTTCCTGCCGTGGCTTGTTTGTGCTGCTGGGGGAGCCGGTGGTAGCGGCGCGGCGGAGGAGGGTGGAGCGGGGGGAGCAGTGGTGGGCGGTGTGTTGTCGGCGTAGGCGAAGAGGGCGTCGGTGGTGAAGTCGTCGTTCATGAGGAAGGCCATGAGGGAGGACTGGTCGTAGTCGGCGCCGACGGCGGGAGCGTCGAAGAAGGAGGGGATTGGTGTGAAGGGCGTGACGTAGGTGCTCATGATCAGATCAGACTCGCCGAGCTCGATCGGACAGTGGCAGCTGAGGGGATGATGGAGGCTGGAGGTTGCAAGAGTGAGGAGGAGTTGACCGTGGGGGGAAGTGAGAGGAGGTCGCTAAAGGTGAAGGTTGGAGTTGGAAGTGAGGGTGTCGAAGTGTTATATAGGTATGGGGGACACGGCGGGAGGTTGGGGTCCAACGCGGTATGATGTACTAGAAGGCAGGCGGTAGGAAGCTAGGGGTGCGCGCGCGCGTGTGTGGCGTTGTACCGCGGGGTACGCGGGCGGGGAGAACGGAACGGGAAAGCGAGTAGAGTAGATAGAGAGAGTGGCAGCTGGTGTGCTGGGATTCGCCGCGGGGTCCCACCGCAGCGTTGGTGTGGTGCCGGCTCTGCTTGTCTTTTTGCGTGACGCCCCGTGTTTCTGTGTGCCGTGTGGACCTGCGGATCGATCGACCGGTCGGTGACGGCTCCTTTCTATTTCCGGATTTTTCTGGGACCACACCCCGCCCTCTATGCTCTTCTTGCCCGGCGGGTCTTCCTCTATGGGCGTCTCCTACGCGTCGCCGGCCATGACTGCCAACGTGCAGTAAAAATTCGTCTATCCAGAACCGGATTGTTAACTCCGCTGCCCTCAATTCGGACTGACTGAGCTCAGACTGCGCGACCATTCCGCAATATGCAGGTACTTTTATTCGAGAATAATACATACTCCAAGCTACGAATCTAAAAGCAACCATCTGTCGGCTTGACCGAAACAGTACGTGGCCTCGAAGTGAATTCTCACTAAAACGGCCTTCATCGCACAACTCTACAGCTTCTGACAAGATCTTCACATGCGGTATGCTATACGGATTAGACGCTGTAATTATTGGAATTTCGTTTTCTATAAATCAACTCAATCTTACAGGAAAAAAAATAGTATAGCTTACGAACCAACTAGCTAGAACTTCAATTACTTTGAAACCAGTCGAGTATCTTTGTACGGATTGCAGGTGAGGTCGATCTACAGAGAAAATTGGATATAGTTCGATTAAATTTCCTGCGTTGCAGGTACAAAAAAGGAAAAAAGAAATACCTCTTGGCTAATTGGAGTTTCTTGAAGATGTCGTAACGTAGCGCTAGCCTAGGACATCTTCGAGGAGCTCGTCTTAGGGGCAGGCATTATAGGTGTGCGAGATGTATTATTGGTGGCATGCTGCCTGTCTAGCTCGCTACAGCTAGCGTACCCGCAACGCACCGCGTTGTGGACTCGCTACCACTATATTCCGTAAGTGGCCTACTTTATACCTCTCTCTCTTTCCCATAAGAATGACTTGAGGGTTTATATCAAACTCTCGGGGAAATGGATGGATGAGTGTTCTCTTCTCTCTTCTTCAAATAATCTGCAAGTAAAATAAATGTCTTGTATCCCCAACTCCACCATGTGGTTCTCAAGCACAAGGTTTTGCGTAAGTAAATAACACAAGTAGTAATAAAACAAGTAGAAACTAAACTAGATGAAATAAGTAAGTAAAAATTGGAAAGAGATTGATTGTTTTTGGTGTTTTTGATGCAAATAAGAAAGACAAATATTTTTTTATTTTCGGAATAAAATAGTGCATCAAATAGAAAACAAATGTAAATGCAATATAGAGGTGTTTCTTATGATAAAAAAGTGGACCGAAGTTTATGGGTTCATTTGACTATTCTCTCGTAAAGTTGTGGTGGACAAATAAAAAATTATCAATGAGATATGAAGGTGCAAATAATATTATATGTAAGACCAGAATTAGTATGGGCATCACGTCCTTACATAGAGATGATGCAACACACCTCTCTTATGTTCCACAAGAACGAAACTTCACCAATCTTATATTAATAATTAACAGAGCATAGCAATAAGTACTTTGACATGAAGTTTGAATATCAAATATGCTACCTTGAACAAACAAACAATATGCTACCTTGAACAAACAAGATCATCATTACTGTCATTTGATGAACATAGCACATGCATTCACTTTATCTCTAGTGAGGTAGCAAAAGAAAGGCAAAACCATAATAGCTCTTGAACATATTGTCACTATCCAATCACTAAAACATTTCTACTCCATCTAACACACACACCACCCCACACACACACTCTTGCATAGATGTTGGATCAGACCATAAACTTAAGAACAAGGTACATAATATGCATCTATCAATACATCTCACAAATATAATAAGATCAGATCTCATAAAACAATATCATAGAACAAGGATCCACCATATAGGTATTACAAATATGACCATAATCATGATAGGCAGCTCATATGGCACTAAGTACTATGAAGAACATGAGAGAAATAGATCAAGCTACTGCCACAAACCCGCAGTCCATAGGTGGACTACTCCCTCTTGATCATTGGTGATGATGATGCAGATATTGGAGAAGGTGGAGATCCCTCCGGCGGTGATCCCGGCGGAGTTTCCCCCTCCAATCTTCTCTGCAGCAGCCTCCATATTGGTGTTCCTATCTTTCTGCGGTGCTCCCCTCCCGAGAACTTTTCGGGGCCATATATATAGGGGTTTTAAGGGAAAAACAAGTCGGTTCGCAAAAGAATTAGGGCAAACTGACGCTCAGGGGCTGAACAGAGGTGGGTGGCGCGACCAAACTTCTGGGCCATGCCACCTGGCCTCGTTTGGCCCTCGGGCCTCTCCAGGTGTGTTTCAAAAGTCCATTGTGTCCCTCCCAGTGAAAAACGATGCTCCAAAAATCACAGGTCAATTTGACTCCGTATAGATCTCTGAAAGTGAAAAATACGCGAATAGGGTTTTCCTATTCTGCAGGGTTATAAACCAAATAAATGGGATCATTGGTAAATCCCCATAAATCAATGTAAAACATGGCATTATCATCATATATGTTGCAAATATGTGGGAATTCAATATGATAAAGGACGAAGTTCATGTATGCATTTTACATGCATCATATGCACAAATACAAATCTTGTGCATCCTACTTTGCTCGCTGACCCCATCCCTCTGATTTAAGTGTCTAATTTAATATGAGGCACATGTTCTTGATTCCCCGATAATTCATATTCATTCTGGTTCATTTTATTGCAATTGCCGATGATTAGAATTTTGGGGCACTACAGGTGATCTTGGGATGGTGTGAGCGAGCTTTGTGATATGCGCAAATACAAATCTTGTGCATCCTACTTGGCTCGCTCACCCCATCTCTGTGATTTTTGTGTCCAATGTTGTAAGGGTATTTTACCCCTATCCATTATTTTGGTAACAATGACACCGTTGCTAGAGTATTTGTTCTAATACATGTCTATGAGATTATTCCCAGGTATTAGCCAAATAGGTATAATGGTGTATCAATGGAACAAGAAGGTAAAGGGATACCCCCCACTTCGGCATAAATGAAGAAGGACTGCTCAGCAACTGGCCGGTCTCTGGCCCGGTCAGACCGGCCGTGGCACCGGCTGGCCCGGCGCCGACCGGCCCCTGGACCGGTGCACACCGGGCACAATCCAGGGGACTTTTCCCCTTCACCCGGTGGTGGCCCGGCCTGGCGCCCGGTTTGGACCGGACTGGTCCGGTCTCTCGCCCGGTCGAACCGGGCTATGGATTGAACGCCCCGGCGCCAAGCGGCTCCTGCTCCGGTGATATCCGAAGGCCATGTACTGTGCGACAATTCCAGCCCCGGTCATGGCCCGACGCTTGGCCCGGTCAGGACCGGATGGTCCGGCTTGTGGCCCAGTTGGACCGGCCCCTGCACCGGGTGGCCCGGCCCTGGGTTCCTCGAAGAAATGCTGAGGTGGACAAGTTGCAACGGCCAGATTTCAAGTGACACTATAAATACCCCTTCTCCTACCTCTGAACAATTAGGCACTACAGTACCAACTATTCTTGAGCTCTCTCTCTCATACTCCATTGATAGAAACACCAAAAGCCTCAGATCTCCCTCCTCCTCCACCCAAACTCGAATCCCTCCGGGGAAAAGATAGAGGAGGGCCTAATCTACAGTTCCACCGAGCCAAATCTTGTCCCCTTGTATTCATCGAGATACTTGCTCTCTAGGGTTCCTTGGAAACCCTAGGTGGGCAAAAGAAGTCCAGAAGCATCCGGGCTGTGGATTTGCTCCTGACAAGATTGTAAAGGTTTGGAGGCTACCTCGAAGTCTACCACAAGTGAGTGAGCTATTCCTTCATGGGATAGGCTCCGGAGAATAGGGTGAGCCTTCCTGGCGTTGGGGAATCCTTCGTGGAACCTCTACCTCTCCAAACGTGACGTACCTTCTTGCAAAGGAAGGAACGCAGGAATAAACCCTCGTCTCCGCGTGCTATCGGTTATCCCTAACCAAACTCTTTACTTGTGCTATATTTGCCTGTGAGAGCCTTCATGCTCGAGTTACTTGTATCTTCATATAGGGTGCCTCACCTAGTTTGCATTAGGCTCACCTTTATATTCCGCAAAGCCTAATATTGCAAAGAAAGAATTAAAATTTGTAGAAACCTATTCACCCCCCTAGCCTAATATTGCAAAGAAAGAATTAAAATTTGTAGAAACCTATTCACCCCCCTCTAGGTTTACCATCTCTGAACTTTCAATTGGTATCAGAGCTTGGAATCTTTTTATAGGGCTTCACAGCCTTAAGAGTGAGATGGATAAATTATTCGAGGGTCTAGATGAAGATTCTAACCTTTCGGTTAAGGAGATGAAATCCAGATTCTTAGCATATGAGGCTGAGAAAAAGAAAAAGGAGGATGAAGTCCAAAGCCAAATGGCACAAATGAGTGCCATGCTTAAGAACCTCTCGAGTGGGACTTCTAGTGGGGCTTCACGCCCTCCAGAAGGTTTCCATGAAGTCAATCATGACTATCCCAAAAACACTTCACCCATGCCTCATATAAACCATAGTGGGAATGTTCCCCATTTTGATGGAACTCAGTTTCTTTTTGGAAATCCTCTGTGGAGTGTCATATTCGCAGCTGCAGTGTGGAGATGTGGGAAATCATCGTGAATGGTTTCCGGAAGCCACAAGATCCCATTAGGCTAACCTCGAACGAGTTCTACAACCGCCAACTCAATGCCTGTGCACGTGACAAGATTAGAAGTGGCATCAACCGCAAGCTCCTTGATCAAGTCAATGACATTGACTCCGCAAAAGAGCTTTGGGATCGGATTGTAGTACTCCAAGAGGGAACCAATCTGATCCAAGCAGCTCTTTATGAGTCAGCAAAGACAGAGGCAACTATGTTCATGATTAGAGAAGGAGAATCCTTGGCCGATGCCTATGGAAGGCTTGGTGCTCTTAGAGTAAAGGTCAAGGGCATTGGATGATGGCTTTGAAATGAATGAAGAATTCATAAAGTCCAAAGTCATTGCCATGATTGCTGTCAAACAAAAGGACACCAACCTTGCACTCAACTTGCAAATCCTTACCAAGCAAGCTGACCTGAACGCAGATGATCTAGTCTCATATGTGGCAGCCAATGACAACATGGCCAAGACAGGAGAAAGGCTCATGGCAATGAATCGTGTCGATGAATCCTCACACAACCTTGCCTTGAAGGATAGATCTGACCAAGAAAGAGAAGAAGTCTATGAAATCGAAGAAGATGAAGAGATGACTTCAACTAGTGACATCGCAACAGACTTTGCCTTCTTTGCCAAGAAGTACAAGAAGTTCCCAATATCCTTCATTGAGAATAAGAAGAGAACGTGCTACAACTGTGATGAAGATAGTCACTTTGCAAATGAGTGCCCTTATGAAAAAATTGTAGACAAGCTGAAGTTTGTCAAAGGGGTCAAGCCAAGATTGAAGCCAAACATAATCAATGGACGATTCAATAAGAACAAGGAAAGAGCTTTTGTTGGGGCTGAGTACACTTCCGATGAAGTTGAAGAAGATGAGGAGAAGGAGGCCGGAGTGGCTGGTTTGGCTTTCTCCAAACCCAGGTCACTCTTCACATATGACTACTCCAAGGATTACTCCACTGAGTCATCAACTCCGAATGATATTGGTTCTTCCTTCATGGCAAGAACAACTCATGATGATGACTCCGATGACTCTTCCTCCTCTACGATCGTCGGCTCTTGTCTAATGGCAAGGAAAACAAAGGTAATGGAATCCCCACCTTCTTTATCTAGTGTTCTTGATGATGAAACTGAAGATCAAGATGAGGTAGCTATGCTTAAGGAACTTTACAAAGTTAGATGCACTCTTCGTGGTGATGCTCTTGTCAAATTTGATTTCTTGATGGACTCCCTCAAAGAAAGGGACGAGTCCATTGAGGAATTAGAATATCATTTGAATGATAAAGAACGGAGATTCAATCTACTAAGACAAGAGCTAAAAACCGAAAGGTGCATATCTCAAGGCCTTAAGCAACAAATTTAAACCTTTGAACTAGATAAAGTTAAGAACCTTGAAACTATTGAAAGGGCTCAATTATTGACCCAAGAGCTCGATTCTTCAAAGAAGGAGCTTGACGTTGCTCATGCTTCTCTCACTAGGGATCTTGACCACCTTGAAAAAGCTAACAAGCTTGCTAAGGATGAGCTCAAGAAACTTGGAGAGAACCATGACCTACTCCAAGAAACCTACAAGAAGGCTCTTGGATCAATAAATGATCCCATTATTGCTGAAAATGTTGCTAGTTCCTCCACTTCATTTACTTATGAGCATGCCAAACTTGTTGAGGAACATGTTCGTTTACAAGAGGAACTACCTTTGCATGTTGAGACCAATACATATCTTGAATCTTTGGTGACCAAATATGGCCTCAACTATCATCCTAATGAATCGGCTTGTGAGCAAGCAACTATTCCTGAGGAAAATGCTAGGTTGACAAAGGAACTAGCCAAGTTCACCACCGCCAAGAATAAGATGGGATTGGATGACCTTTTGAGTAAGCAAAGGTCAAACAATCAAAAGTATGGACTTGGGTATGCTCCCAAGCCCTACAAGAAGAACAACCACAAGAAGGAGAAACCCGCTCAAGAGAAGAACAAGAAGGTCACTAATGTTGGCAAAGCCTCAAAGGGCAAAGTCACTAGTGGTGACCGCACGGGACCTAACAATCACTATGATCTATTTGTTGATTATTATGGTGATGTTTATGCCAAATATGTTGGCCCTCGTAATGGCTATGCTTATAGAGGGTACTCAATTTGGGTACCAAAAGATCTTGTTGCCATTACAAAGGAACCCATTAATCGATGGGTTCCTAAAACCTCTACTTGATTTTGTAGGGGTATTCCTCCGGTGGTCCAAAATGGGTGTTTGATAGTGGATGCACCAATCATATGACCGGAGGAAGAGGTGTGCTTGACCAATTCATAGAAGATGTTAATAAAAAGTCAAGCATCACCTTTGGTGACAATTCAAAGGGAAATGTACTTGGGTATGGCAAGGTGGCAATCTCTAAGGACTTGTGCCTTGAGATGGTCATGCTTGTTGAATCCCTAGGCTATAATTTGCTTTCTATATATCAACTTGCAGATGCCGGCTATAATTCATATTTTACTAATTATTGTGTGAAAGTCTTTAGGAGTGATAACCTCAAATTGGTCCTTGTTGGATATTTGGAGAACAACCTTTACGTGGTTGACCTCTCGAAAGAGAGCCCCTCTCCCTCCACATTTCTAATGGCGGCCAAACATGACGAAGGTTGGCTGTGGCATCGCCGCCTTGGTCATGTCAATATGAGAAATCTTAAACAACTCCTAAAGGGTGAGCACATTGTTGGACTAACCAGCATTTATTTTGAGAAAGATCGTGTATGCAGTGCATGTGTAGCTGGAAAGCAACTCAAGAAGGGTCATCCTATCAAGAGTATCGTCACCACGTCTAGGCCTTTGGAGCTCCTTCACTTGGATATCTTTGGGCCATCACATTATGATACTCTTGGTGAGAGCAAGTACAGACTGGTCATTGTTGATGATTACTCAAGAAACTCTTGGGTCTTTTTCCTTAAGTCTAAGGATGAGACCTATAGAGAGTTCATCATCTTCGCCAAGAAGGCTCAATGTATGTATGAATCTGAGATCAAGGCGATAAGGACCGACAATGGTACCGAGTTCAACAACTACACTATGCAAGAGTTTGTTGATGATGAGGGCATCAAGAATGAGTTTTCAGCTCCATACACCCCTCAACAAAATGGTGTTGTTGAAAGGAAGAACCGGACTATTATTGAGATGGCAAGAACTATGTTGAGTGAATTCAATTCACCCCATAACATTTGGGGAGAAGCCATCTCTACACCTGTCCACTACTCCAACCGGCTCTTCCTTCGCCCCCTTCATAATAAAACTCCATATGAGCTTCTTACAGGCAACAAGCCTAATGTCATGTACATTCGTGTCTTTGGATGCAAATGTCTTGTGAAGAACAATAAGGGGAAGCTCAGTAAATTTGAAACTATAACTATAGAGTGTACATTTGTTGGATATGCGGAGAACTCCCACGCCTATAGATGCTACAACAAGTCCACTGGGGCTATTGAAGTATCTTGTGATGTGGTGTTCTTGTTGGATAATGCCTCCCAAGTGGAGCAAGTTGTTCCATGCGTTGCGGGTAATGATGATGATCCTTCTAGTGCCATCAAACTTATGGGCATTGGACACATCCGGCCCATAGAAGTTCATAACGATGATCAAAATGATGGATTAGAAGTATCAAGCTCAGCCCAAGTAGAGCCTAGCTCAACTCAAGCTGAACCATCAAGTGCAACTCAAGATTTATCCTCTACTCAAGATGAGCCACACTCCGAAGAACAAGAAGAAAGCCCTCAACCCACTGAGCAAGACCATGATGCTGATCAAGAAACATCCTCAACTCATGATCAAGCTCAAGTTGTCTCTCATGATCGAGTACTAGCAAGAGATGAATTTGTTGATCATGAAGGAACCATTCGGAAGATCAAGGATGCTACAAGGGCAAGTGACATGAAAGTAGATCAGGTCCTTGGTAGCATCTCAAGAGGAGTGGTAACTCGTAGACACCATGCATTACTTATCACTTATTGTCAACACCATGCTTTTGTGTCTAGTTTTGAGCCACTCAAGGTACATGAAGCCTTGGTTGATCCAGATTGGATAATTGCCATGCAAGAAGAATTGGAGTGTTTCACCCGTAATGAAGTATGGTCTCTAGTTGAGAGACCCAAGGATCATCGCATCAATGTCATTGGGACCAAATGGGTATTCAAGAACAAGCAAGATGAGAATGGAATTGTCATGAGAAACAAAGCAATGTTAGTGGCGCAAGGGTTTGCCCAAATAGAAGGTATGGATTTTGAGGATACCTTTGCGTCGGTATCCCGTTTTGAAGCTATTCGCCTTTTTCTTGCATTTGCATCTTTCCACAATTTCAAACTATATCAAATGGATGTGAAAAGTGCATTTTTGAATGGTCCCCTAAAAGAAACTGCATATGTGGCTCAACCCTCGGGTTTCGAAGACCCACGCCGACCCAACCATGTGTATTTACTCCATAAGGCACTCTACGGTCTCAAGCAAGCTCCACGTGCTTGGTACGAGTTCCTTAGGGATTTCTTACTACATGATGGGTTTTGCATGGGTACGGTCGATTCCACCCTTTTCACCAAGCGGGTTAAATGGGGTGGCTTATTCATATGTCAAATATATGTTGATGATATTATATTTGGTGGAACTAACCCCAATCATAACAAAGCTTTTGAGCTATTGATGACTAGGAAATTTGAGATGTCCATGATGGGAGAGTTGAAGTTCTTCCTAGGCTTCCAAGTGAGGCAACTTGCAAAAGGTACCTTCATCTCTCAAGAAAAGTACGTGAAGGACATGCTCAAGAAGTTTAACATGATCAATGCAAGCCCAATGAAGACACTCATGCCCGTGAAGGGGCAGCTTGGCTCATGTGATGGTGAGAAGGATGTGGATATAAAGTTATACCGTTCCATGATAGGATCCTTGCTCTACCTTTGTGCTTCTAGGCCGGATATCATGTTAAGTGTAGGGATGTGTGCTCATTTTCAATCTGCTCCTAAGGAGAGCCATTTGATGGCGGTCAAACGGATTCTGAGATACCTTGTTCTTACTCCTACTCTCAGGCTGTGGTATCCAAAGGGGTCAACCTTTGAACTCATAGGCTATTCGGATTCCGATTAGGTTGGTGATAAGGTTGACCGGAAGTCTACCTTCGGGGCTTGCCAATTCATTGGCCAGTCATTGGTGAGTTGGTCATCTAAGAAACAAAACTCTACTGCCCTATCCACCGCCGAAGCCGAATACATATCCGCGGCATCTTGTTGCACTCAGTTGTTATGGATGAAGCAAACCTTGAAATACTATGGTGTGTCTCTTGGTATGGTGCCTCTTCTATGTGACAACGAAGGTGCAATAAAGATCGCCAATAACCCAGTTCAACACTGTCGCACCAAACACATTGACATTCGCCATCACTTCCTACGTGACCATGTTGCCAATAGGGACATTGATCTCACTCATGTGGGAACAACATACCAATTGGCGGATATTTTCACTAAGCCTTTGGATGAAGCCCGGTTTGTGAACTTGAGAGGAGAACTTGGTATTCTTGATCCTAAAAACTTAGATTGAACAACTTCCTGCACTATATTCTTGCATTTAACTTGCTATTTAGCTTAGTTGAGCAGCACATATGGGGATAGTCATCCTACCATGTCTTGGTATGATGCATACCTATGTGTGCAACATAAATAGACCCAATATCATTATATGGACTCAAGCATGTCTCTTCGAGGTCTCATGACATTTGTGCTTTAACATAGGGGGAGTAATCCCCCGCCCCTCTTTAGTCTCAATTAAAAAATGATTTCATTATATGAGGCTAAATGTTCTTATTGAAAATCTATTTCAAAATGATCTATGATTCTTGATATATTTCGAATCATGCCCATTGTTGCTATTTACATCTTTTTTGGATTTCACTCCAATGGCTATGCCTAGAAAATCTTGCGTTTTCTACCCCATGTATGTGCTCCTCTCATCATACATCTATCTATCTATATGTACATGTCATCTTCTGATCATACACACACAAATGCACAAAGAATAGGGCAAAACGAGGCAAAAATGTTGCCCGGTCCCTGGTCCGGTCGGACCGGCCCCAGCGCCCGCCCGGTCTCCAGCCCGGTCAGCCGGGTGGTGCGCCGGTCGACGATTGCCTTAAGTGGGGCTAGGGGTTAACCTTTGGGGATCTTCTTCCTCACTTCCCCCTGCTCCCACAACCTCCATTGGCGCCGCCCTACCTCTCCACCACTCCCTAGGGCATTCCCACCACTAGAACCTCCTCAAACTCCACTCCACCATAGATCAGGCCCCTTGGAGGATCTTCACCAAGGGATTTGGTCCCTCTCAAGCCCGTTTTGGAGATTTTGGGCTTTTTCCCCTCAAGCCTCTTCTTGGTGTTCTTCTTGCTCCCTTGAGCAAGGAAGGGCAATGTCTTCGGGTTATCCCCCTCCTCTCCTTCCTACATCTTGATTCCCTCTTACATTGCACATTTGTTGAGGGATTTGAGATTTTAGGGTTAGGGTTCGGGTTTGTCTAAGTCCTCATACCATTAGAGTTTCACACACCACTATGCACATGTCTCACTCTACATTATTGTAATATATATACAAGTATATGAGATTTTGCATGATTTTGTGGTTGAAAATCTGGGCAACACCTTATATTTCGACAGCACCCGGTCTATGGCCCGGTCAACTGGCTCTCACACCGGCCGGTCCGGCGTGCCGCCCGCTCGACCGGCTGACAGAGCGGCCTGTCCGGTCTCAAGCCCGGTTTGACCGGCCAGTGCGCCGGCTCGCCCAGTTTTTCGCACAACTTCGTCGAAACACTTGTCTATATGCTATAATTTTTTGCCTCCTTATTTCTGATGAAATGTACACTTATCCCACTGCTATTCTCGCTCTATTTACTCTTTCACAGCAGATTCTGATGAAAACACATGTGGTACTATTGCCAAGAGAGGCAGGCAAGAAAGGCCTCCAGGGTGCCGTACAAGCTCTCGCATGTCTCCCAGGGTAGCTCAGGGCAGTGGTCTGATACGTCTCAAACGTATCTATAATTTCTTATGTTCCATGCTACTTTTATGATAATACTCACATGTTTTATACACATTATATGTCATATTTATGCGTTTTCCGAACTAACCTATTGACGAGATGCCGAAGGGCCGCTTGTCTGTTTTCTACTGTTTTTGGTTCCAGAAATCCTAGTAAGGAAATATTCTCGGAATCGGACGAAATCAATGCCCAGCATCCTATTTTTCCACGAAGCTTCCAGAACACCCGAGAGCCACCAGAGGGGAGCCCTGGTGGGCCCAGATGATAGGGCGGCGCGGCCAGGCTAGGGCCCGCGCCCCCCTATTGTGTCACCGCCTCGTCAGCCTTCTGACTCGCCTCTTCGCCTATTTAAAGGTCCCTGACCTAAAACTTCGATACGGAAAAGCCACGGTACGAGAAACCTTCTAGAGCCGCCGCCATCGCGAAGCCAAGATCTGGGGGACAGGAGTCTCTGTTCCGGCACGCCGCCGGGACGGAGAAGTGCCCCCGGAAGGCATCTCCATCGACACCACCGCCATCTTCATCACCGCTGCTGTCTCCCATGAGGAGGGAGTAGTTCTCCATCGAGGCTAAGGGCTGTACCGGTAGCTATGCGGTTAATCTCTCTCCTATGTACTTCAATACAATGATCTCATGAGCTGCCTTACATGATTGAGATTCATATGAGTTTTGTATCACTATTCATCTATGTGTTACTCTAGTGATGTTATTAAAGTACTCTATTCCTCCTCCACGGTGTAATGGTGATAGTGTGTGCATCGTGTAGTACTTGGCGTAGGTTATGATTGTAATCTCTTGTAGATTATGAAGTTAATTATTGCTATGATAGTATTGATGTGATCTATTCCTCCTTCATAGTGTGATGGTGACAGTGTGCATGCTATGTTAGTACTTGGTGTAATTGCAATGATCTATCATGCACTCTAAGGTTATTTAAATATGAACATTGAATGTTGTGGAGCTTGTTAACTCCGGCATTGAGGTGCTCTTGTAGCCCTACACAATTAATGGTGTTCATCATCCAACAAGAGAGTGTAGAGTGGTTTTATTATGTGATCAATGTTGAGAGTGTCCACTAGTGAAAGTATGATCCCTAGGCCTTGCTTCCAAACATCGAAACTCCGTTTATTTACTGTTCCGTTGCATGTTTACTCGCTGCCATATTTTATTCAGATTGTTATTACCACTCATATACATCCATACTACTTGTATTTCACTATCTCTTTGCCGAACTAGTGCACCTATACATCTGACAAGTGTATTAGGTGTGTTGGGGACACAAGAGACTTCTTGTATCGTGATTGCAGGGTTGCTTGAGAGGGATATCTTTGACCTCTTCCTCCCCGAGTTCGATAAACCTTGGGTGATCCACTTAAGGGAAACTTGCTCGCTGTTCTACAAACCTCTGCTCTTGGAGGCCCAACACTGTCTACAAGAATAGAAGCACCCGTAGACATCAAACACTTTTCTGGCGCTGTTGCCGGGGAGGAAAGGTAAAAGGCACTCATACTCCGGTCCCAGGTAACTAAGTACTTTTCTGGCGCCATTGTGTGAGTGTTCGAAGCTATTTACTTTAGATCCTGCAATTGCATCTTTTTGTTTCTTGTTAAACACTAGTAAGGCATAATGGAAAACATCTGTGAGCTTTTTGTACTATTTCCTGAGTCAAGACATGAATGGTTTAATGCGAAAATTAAAAAACCTATGGAATCTTATTTGCATGCTAGTAGCAATGATATTAGTATGAACGCTTTGAACACCATTGTTGCTAATGATATGGAAAATTCTAAGCTTGGGGAAGCTGGTTTTGATGAGCATGATATTTTTAGTCCCCCAAGCATTGAGGAGAAAATTTTCTTTGATGATACTTTGCCTCCTATTTATGATGATTATAATGATAGTGGTCTTTTGGTGCCGCCTACTAAGGAGAGTGAATTTTATTGTGATTATACTATGCCTCCTATATTTGATGATGAGAATAATAATGATAGCTACATTGTTGAATTTGCTCCCACTACAACTAATAAAATTGATTATGCTTATGTGGAGAGTAATAATTTTATGCATGAGACTCATGGTAAGAATGCTTTATGTGATAGTTATATTGTTGAGTTTTCTCATGATGCTACTGAAAGTTATTATGAGAGAGGAAAATATGGTTGTAGAAATTTTCATGTTACTAAAACACCTCTCTATATGCTGAAATTTTTGAAGTTACACTTGTTTTATCTTTCTATGCTTGTTACATCATGCTTCATGAATTTGTTTATTTACAAGATTCCTATTCATAGGAAGTGGATTAGACTTAAATGTGTTTTGAATTTGCTTCTTGATGCTCTCTTTTGCTTAAACTCTTATTTCTTGCGAGTGCATCATTAAAACTGCTGAGCCCATCTTAATGGCTATAAAGAAAGCACTTCTTGGGAGATAACCCATGTGTTTATTTTACTACAGTACTTTTGTTTTATATTTGTGTCTTGGAAGTTGTTACTACTGTAGCAACCTCTCCTTATCTTTATTTTATTGCATTGTTGTGCCAAGTAAAGTCTTTGATAGTAAAGTGAATACTAGATTTGGATTACTGCGCAGAAACAGATTTCTTGCTGTCACGAATATGGGTATGATTCTCTGTAGATAACTCAGAAAAATCTGCCAATTTACGTGCATGATCCTCAGATATGTACGCAACTTTCATTCAATTTGGGCATTTTCATCTGAGCAAGTCTGGTGCCTCTTTAAAATTCGTCTTTACGGACTGTTCTGTTTTGACAGATTCTGCCTTTTATTTCGCATTGCCTCTTTTGTTGTGTTGGATGGATTTCTTTGTTCCATTAACTTCCAGTAGATTTGAACAATGTCCAGAAGTGTTAAGAATGATTGTGTCACCTCTGAACATGTGAATTTTTGATTATGCACTAACCCTCTAATGAGTTTGTTTTGAGTTTGGTGTGGAGGAAGTTTTCAAGGGTCAAGAGAGGAGGATGATACAATATGATCAAGAAGAGTGAAAAGTCTAAGCTTGGGGATGCCCCCGTGGTTCATCCCTGCATATTTCAAGAAGACTCAAGCATCTAAGCTTGGGGATGCCCAAGGCATCCCCTTCTTCATCGACAACTTATCAGGTTTCTTCTCTTGAAACTATATTTTTATTCGGTCACATCTTATGTACTTTACTTGGAGCGTCCGTGTGCTTTTATTTTTGTTTTGTTATTTTCATTCTCTGAATAAATGCTTGTGTGGGAGAGAGACACGCTCCGCTGGTTCATATGAACACATGTGTTCTTAGCTTTAATCTTAATGTTCATGGCGAAGGTTGAAACTGCTTCGTTAATTGTTATATGGTTGGAAACGGAAAATGCCGCATGTGGTAAATGGTTTAATGTCTTGAATAATGTGATACTTGGCAATTTTTGTGCTCATATAGATTATGTTTAAGCTCTTGCATCATGTACCTTGTACTCTTTAATGAAGAACTACATAGAGCTTGTTAAAATTTGGTTTGCATGATTGATCTCTAGAGTCTAGATATTTTCTGGTTAAGGTGTTTGAACAACAAGGAGACAATGTAAAGTCTTATAATGGTTACAATATGTTCATATGTGAGTCTTGCTGCACCGTTTTATACTTGAGTTTGCTTCAAATAACCTTGCTAGCCTAGCCTTGTATTGGGAGGAATTCTTCTCATGCATCCAAATCCTTGAGCCAATAACTATGCCATTTGTGTCCGCCATACCTACCTACCACATGGTATTTCTCCGCCATTCCAAAGTAAATTACTTGAGTGCTACCTTTAAAATTCTATTCTTTGGTCTTTGCAATATATAGCTCATGGGACAAATAGCTTAAAAACTATTGTGGTGAAGAATATGTACTTATGTGTCTTATTTCTTAATAAGTTGCTTATTGAGCGGTAACCACGTTTCTGGGGACGCCATCAACTTTACCTTTGTTGAATATCATGTGAGTTGCTATGCATGTTCGTCTTGTCTGAATAAGGGAGATTTTCATGATCAAATGGTTTGAGTATGCATACTGTTAGAGAAGAACATTGGGCCGCTAACTAAAGCCATGATTCATGGTGGCAGTTTCAGTGTGGACAACCAATCCTCAATCTCTTATGAGAATTTTAACTGTTGTTGAATGCTTATGCATTAAAAGAGGAGTCCATTATCTGTTGTCTATATTGTCCCGGTATGGATGTCTAAGTTGAGAATAATCAAAAGCGAGAAATCCAATGCGAGCTTTCTCCTTAGACCTTTGTACAGGCGGCATAGAGGTACCCCTTTGTGACACTTGGTTGAAACATATGCTATGCAATGATAATCCGTGTTAATCCAAGCTAGTTAGGACAAGGTGCGAGCACTATTGGTATACTATGCATGAGGCTTGCAACTTATAAGATATCTTATACATAACACATATGCTTTATTACTACCGTTGACAAAATTGTTTCTATGTTTTCAAAATGAAAAGCTCTAGCACAAATATAGTAATCCCTGCTTCCCTCTGCGAAGGGCATATCTTCTACTTTATTGTTGAGTCAGTTTACCTACTTCTTTCTATCTTAGAAGCAAACACTTGTGTTAACTGTGCATTGATTCTTACATGTTTACTTATTGCACTTGTTATATTGCTTTGTGTTGACAATTATCCATGAGATATATATGTTGAAGTTGAAAGCAACCGCTGAAACTTATATCTTCCTTTGTGTTGCTTCAATACCTTTACTTTGAATTTATTGCTTTATGAGTAACTCTTATGCAAGTCTTATTGATGCTTGTCTTGAAAGTACTATTCATGAAAAGTCTTTGCTATATGGTTCAGTTGTTTACTCATTGTCTTTACCATTGCTTTGAATCGCTGCATTCATCTCATATGCTTTACAATAGTATGATCAAGATTATGATAGCATGTCACTTCAGAAATTATCTTTGTTATCGTTTACCTACTCGAGGGCGAGTAGGAACTAAGCTTGGGGATGCTTCATACGTCTCAAACGTATCTATAATTTCTTATGTTCCATGCTACTTTTATGATGATACTCACATGTTTTATACACATTATATGTCATATTTATGCGTTTTCCGGACTAACCTATTGACGAGATGCCGAAGGGCCAGCTTGTTGTTTTCTCGCTGTTTTTGGTTCCGAAATCCTAGTAAGGAAATATTCTCGGAATCGGACGAAATCAATGCCCAGCATCCTATTTTTCCACGAAGCTTCCAGAACACCCGAGAGCCACCAGAGGGGAGCCCTGGTGGGCCCAGATGATAGGACGGCGCGGCCAGGCTAGGGCCCGCGCCCCCCTATTGTGTCACCCCCTCGTCAGCCTTCCGACTCCGCCTCTTCGCCTATTTAAAGGTCCCTGACCTAAAACTTCGATACGGAAAAGCCACGGTACGAGAAACCTTCCAGAGCCGCCGCCATCGCGAAGCCAAGATCTGGGGGACAGAGTCTCCGTTCCCGCACGCCGCCGGGATGGGGAAGTGCCCCCGGAAGGCATCTCCATCGACACCACCGCCATCTTCATCACCGCTGTCGTCTCCCATGAGGAGGGAGTAGTTCTCCATCGAGGCTAAGGGCTGTACCTGTAGCTATGTGGTTAATCTCTCTCCTATGTACTTCAATACAATGATCTCATGAGCTGCCTTACATGATTGAGATTCATATGAGTTTTGTATCACTATTCATCTATGTGTTACTCTAGTGATGTTATTAAAGTACTCTATTCCTTCTCCACGGTGTAATGGTGATAGTGTGTGCATCGTGTAGTACTTGGCGTAGGTTATGATTGTAATCTCTTGTAGATTATGAAGTTAATTATTGCTATGATAGTATTGATGTGATCTATTCCTCCTTCATAGTGTGATGGTGACAAGTGTGCATGCTATGTTAGTACTTGGTGTAATTGCAATGATCTATCATGCACTCTAAGGTTATTTAAATATGAACATTGAATGTTGTGGAGCTTGTTAACTCCGGCATTGAGGTGCTCTTGTAGCCCTACACAATTAGTGGTGTTCATCATCCAACAAGAGAGTGTAGAGTGGTTTTATTATGTGATCAATGTTGAGAGTGTCCACTAGTGAAAGTATGATCCCTAGGCCTTGCTTCCAAACATCGAAACTCCGTTTATTTACTGTTCTGTTGCATGTTTACTCGCTGCCATATTTTATTCAGATTGTTATTACCACTCATATACATCCATACTACTTGTATTTCACTATCTCTTCGCCGAACTAGTGCACCTATACATCTGACAAGTGTATTAGGTGTGTTGGGGACACAAGAGACTTATTGTATCGTGATTGCAGTGGTTGCTTGAGAGGGATATCTTTGACCTCTTCCTCCCTGAGTTCGATAAACCTTGGGTGATCCACTTAAGGGAATCTTGCTGCTGTTCTACAAACCTCTGCTCTTGGAGGCCCAACACTGTCTACAAGAATAGAAGCACCCGTAGACATCATGGTCCAGGTAGTTCAGTTGGGGGTCGAAGCAAGTCAATAGGCAAAATAAAGGAAGACAAACATGCAGTCCCAGATGATGATCTCATTGAGAAAGTGCCAACATTCAATGTGGGCACAGTACATCTTGCTGATTGGAGAAGACTCAGAGAGGCAAATCCTTATCGGTTCGAGGAAAGAACTTACCCTGGTGGATATAGGGAATTCTGGACCAACACTCAGGTGCACATATGGGAGGATTTCTATGACTCCGTAGAATGTATGAAGAATGGTGTCATTGTGCAGCCCAAGGCCATCAACAAGGAAATACTTACCCTGCACCAAGCCACAAGTACCGCTTTGTGGTTGATACCTTGTAGAGGATAGGGCTGTTTGATCTTGTGTGCTTGAAGCCTGGTGATGGAAAGGGAGTTGGGTACTATTGCCCAATCCTTGTCCGTCAATTCCACTGCACCGTGTTCTTTCATGATGATCCCGCTCGCACTATGACTTGGATGACTAGTCAAGAGAAGTACTCTTGCAAGTACCTTGACTTCTGTGAAGCCATGGGATTTAGTGGTGGCCGTGCTCATGGGTTTAAGATTCACTCTCAGGATAAATTCACTCATGGGGACATTTTTTCTGCTATCCTCCGGAACCTACAGCTGCTCCTCCCACTATCTCCGGGATGTACTACTCTTATTTTGTGCTTGCCAAGCTATTCCATGAGAATCTCATCAGCAAGTCCGGAGATACAAGTGAATGTCGTGCCTACCATCTTAATCTCATGTACTACTACTGTCCTGAAAACCTTAGGACGATTGATGGTTGTGACCTCATCTACTGTGAACTGAGGCGCTCTATTCGCGACCGGATGACTCCAAATTATGCTAAGTATATTCAGCAGCTCATCAATAAGGTTGTGCCATATCCCAACAATAAGAAAGATCAACTGATCAAGATGGAACCGTACAAGATTCCTCAGCAGGGACATAGACCGGAAGTCCCAGCTACGATGCCTTCTGAGCGCCGGTCCAATGAAAGGCATGACCCTGCAGCTAGCTCCAGCTATTGTATGCACCCCAAGAGGGGTGCCTCTCGCTTCTTGACTAGCCTGTGGCAGATGTGCAGGAATACAAATGATGTTGCTCATCAAAGCATTGCCTTGAACCAAGAGACTAGGAGGCGCCAGAATGAGTTCATGGCTGGAAGAAACCACCCTGTTCCTCCACCCGGACCTGAGATGGAGCCTGTTGTTGCACCAACTTCGGAAATGCCTCCCATTAATGATGAGATGCTCCAGAACTTTGATCTCTCACTGTTTGCTCATGGTGGTCTTCCTCCTCCTACAACTAGATCTGCTCATGCTCCTGAGGCTTCTGGAACTGGCAATGATGATGAGGAATATGAAGATTATGATGAAGATGATGATGAGGATGGTGATGAGGACTCTCCACCCACTGGGAGAGAGTTCTATTGATGGGAGCGCTAGCATCCCTACTCCTTCCTTCGCCTTTTTGGTGTTTCGATGCCAAAGGGGGAGAAGAGAGTAGAGTCTAGGATCACGGGGTTCCTTGGGTGTTGCACAAGCCATGCTTGATACTTTATTTGCTTCTTACTTGGCTTGTGCTATTTGCTTGCTTTTCATTTCCGGAACCATTTGCTACTTTGAATAATTCGTGTATGGACAAGTTATTGTATGCTTAATCTCTGTGTTAAGAGGATTATGCTATATTCTTATATCTTGATATATACCTGTCCATACCATGCATGTTTCCTGAAGATATTGGGGGAGCTTCTCATATTCAACAAATGGTGCACTTTGCATTCAAACTCAAACTCTCCAAGTGCACACATTATGGGGGAGCTGTCTTAATATCTTATATGGAATCAAGGTTTAAGCTTATCATAATATCTATATGTGACTCTAGCTCGGTTTGTCATCGTATACCAAAAAGGGGAGATTGTAAGGGTATTTTACCCTTATCCATTATTTTGGTAACAATGACACCGTTGCTAGAGTATTTGGTCTAATACATGTCTATGAGATTATTCCCAGGTATTAGCCAAATAGGTATAATGGTGTATCAATGGAACAAGAAGGTAAAGGGAGACCCCCTGATACGTGATGGCGTGTAACTCACACGTTCGTTGGGAACCCCAAGAGGAAGGTATGATGCGCACAGCAGCAAGTTTTCCCTCAGAAAGAAACCAAGGTTTATCGAACCAGGAGGAGCCAAGAAGCACGTTGAAGGTTGATGGCGGCGGGATGTAGTGCGGCGCAACACCGGAGATCCCGGCGCCAACGTGGAACCCGCACAACACAACCAAAGTACTTTGCCCCAACGAAACAGCTGAGGTTGTCAATCTCACCGGCTTGCTGTAACAAAGGATTAACCGTATTGTGTGGAAGATGATTGTTTGCAGAGAAAACAAGAAAACAAGTATTGCAAACAGATTTGTATTTCAAGATTAAAGAATGGACCGTGGTCCACAGCTCACTAGAGGTGTCTCTCCCATAAGATAAAAGCATGTTGGGTGAACAAATTACAGTCGGGCAATTGACAAATAGAGAGAGCATAACAATGCACATACATGTCATGATAAGTATAGTGAGATTTAATTGGGCATTACGACAAAGTACATAGACCGCCATCCAACCGCATCTATGCCTAAAAAGTCCACCTTCAGGTTATCATCCGAACCCCTTCCAGCATTAAGTTGCAAAGCAACGTACAATTGCATTAAGTATGGTGCGCAATGTAATCAACAACTACATCCTCGGACATAGCATCAATGTTTTATCCCTAGTGGCAACAAGCACAACACAACCTTAGAACTTTCCGTCACTCGTCCTAGTGTCAATGCGTGCATGAACCCACTATCGAGCATAAATACTCCCTCTTGGAGTTAAGAGCAAAAACTTGGCCGCAGCCTCTACTAATAACGGAGAGCATGCAAGATCATAAACAACACATATGTAATA
This sequence comes from Lolium rigidum, assembly GCF_022539505.1. Lineage (NCBI taxonomy): Eukaryota > Viridiplantae > Streptophyta > Magnoliopsida > Poales > Poaceae > Lolium > Lolium rigidum. The sequence goes on along the minus strand of NC_061511.1, from coordinate 79,149,693 downwards.
ACTTGATAATTAACATAACATGGTATTCTCTATCCATCGGATCCCGACAAACACAACATAGAGTATTACGGATAGATGATCTTGATCATGTTAGGCAGCTCACAAGATCCAACAATGAAGCACAATGAGGAGAAGACAACCATCTATCTACCGCTATGGACCCATAGTCCAGGGGTGAACTACTCACTCATCACTCCGGAGGCGACCATGGCGGTGTAGAGTCCTCCGGGAGATGAATCCCCTCTCCGGCAGGGTGCCGAAGGAGATCTCCGTAATCCCCCGAGATGGGATTGGCGGCGGCGGCGTCTCCGGAAGGTTTTCCGTATCGTGGTTTTTCGCATCGTGGGTTTCGCGACGGAGGCTTTAAGTAGGCGGAAGGGCGGAGTCGGAGGGCCGACGAGGGGCCCACACCATAGGCGGCGCGGGCCCCCTCCGGCCGCGCGCCCTATGGTGGCGGCGCCTCGTCGCCCCACTTCGTATCCCTTTCGGTCTTCCGGAAGGTTCGTGGCAAAATAGGACCCCGGGTCTTGATTTCGTCCAATTCCGAGAATATTTCGTTACTAGGATTTCTGAAACCAAAAACAGCAGAAACAAAGAATCGGCACTTCGGCATCTTGTTAATAGGTTAGTTCCGTAAAATGCACGAATATGTCATAAAGTGTGCATAAAACATGTAGGTATCATCAATAATATGGCATGGAACATAAGAAATTATCGATACGTCGGAGGCGTATCAGCATCCCCATGCTTAGTTTCGCTCGTCCCGAGCAGTGTAAAACGATAACAAAGATAATTTCTGAAGTGACATGCCATCATAACCTTGATCATACTATTTGTAAACATATGTAATGAATGCAGCGATCAAAACAATGGTAATGACATGAGTAAACAAGTGAATCATAAAGCAAAGACTTTTCATGAATAGTACTTCAAGACAAGCATCAATAAGTCTTGCATAAGAGTTAACTCATAAAGCAATAAGTCAAAGTAAAGGTATTGAAGCAACACAAAGGAAGATTAAGTTTCAGCGGTTGCTTTCAACTTGTAACATGTATATCTCATGGATAATTGTCAACATAGAGTAATATAACAAGTACAATATGCAAGTATGTAGGAATTAATGCACAGTTCACACAAGTGTTTGCTTCTTGAGGTGGAGAGAGATAGGTGAACTGACTCAACATAAAAGTAAAAAGAATGGTCCTTCAAAGAGGAAAGCATCGATTGCTATATTTGTGCTAGAGCTTTTATTTTGGAAACATGAAACAATTTTGTCAACGGTAGTAATAAAGCATATGAGTTATGAAAATTATATCTTACAAGTTGCAAGCCTCATGCATAGTATACTAATAGTGCCCGCACCTTGTCCTAATTAGCTTGGACTACCGGATCTTTGCAATGCACATGTTTTAACCAAGTGTCACAATGGGGTACCTCCATGCCGCCCGTACAAAGGTCTAAGGAGAAAGCTCGCATTTTGGATTTCTCGCTTTTGATTATTCTCAACTTAGACATCCATACCGGGACAACATGGACAACAGATAATGGACTCCTCTTTAATGCATAAGCATGTGGCAACAATTATTATTCTCATATGAGATTGAGGATATATGTCCAAAACTGAAACTTCCACCATGATTCATGGCTTTAGTTAGCGGCCCAATGTTCTTCTCTAACAATATGCATGCTCCAACCATTAAGGTGGTAGATCTCTCTTACTTCGGACAAGACGGACATGCATAGCAACTCACATGATATTCAACAAAGGGTAATTGATGGCGTCCCCGTAAAACATGGTTATCGCACAACAAGCAACTTAATAAGAGATAAAGTGCATAAGTACATATTCAATACCACAATAGTTTTTAAGCTATTTGTCCCATGAGCTATATATTGCAGAGGTGAATGATGGAATTTTAAAGGTAGCACTCAAGCAATTTACTTTGGAATGGCGGATAAATACCATGTAGTAGGTAGGTATGGTGGACACAAATGGCATAGTGGTTGGCTCAAGTATTTTGGATGCATGAGAAGTATTCCCTCTCGATACAAGGTTTAGGCTAGCAAGGTTATTTGAAACAAACACAAGGATGAACGGTGCAGCAAAACTCACATAAAAGACATATTGTAAACATTATAAGACTCTACACCGTCTTCCTTGTTGTTCAAAACTCAATACTAGATATTATCTAGACTCTAGAGAAACCAAATATGCAAACCAAATTAGCAAGCTCTAAGTGTTTCTTCATTAATGGGTGCAAAGTATATGATGCAAGAGCTTAAACATGAGCACAACAATTGCCAAGTATCAAATTATCCAAGACATTTTAGAGTTACTACATGTAGCATTTTCCAATTCCAACCATATAACAATTTAACGAAGAAGAAACTTCGCCATGAATACTATGAGTAGAGCCTAAGGACATACTTGTCCATATGCTACAGCGGAGCGTGTCTCTCTCCCACAAAGTGAATGCTAGGATCCATTTTATTCAAACAAAACAAAAAACAAAAACAAACCGACGCTCCAAGCAAAGTGCATAAGATGTGACGGAATAAAAATATAGTTTCAGGGGAGGAACCCGATAATGTTGTCGATGAAGAAGGGGATGCCTTGGGCATCCCCAAGCTTAGACGCTTGAGTCTTCTTAGAATATGCAGGGGTGAACCACCGGGGCATCCCCAAGCTTAGATCTTTCACTCTCCTTGATCATATTGTATCATACTCCTCTCTTGATCCTTGAAAACTTCCTCCACACCAAACTCGAAACAACTCATTAGAGGGTTAGTGGACAATAAAAATTAACATGTTCAGAGGTGACACAATCATTCTTAACACTTCTGGACATTGCATAAAGCTACTGGACATTAATGGATCAAAGAAATTCATCCAACATAGCAAAAGAGGCAATGCGAAATAAAAGGCAGAATCTGTCAAAACAGAACAGTCCGTAAAGATGGAATTTATTAGGCCACCAGACTTGCTCAAATGAAAATGCCCAAATTGAATGAAAGTTGCGTACATATCTGAGGATCATGCACGTAAATTTGCTTAATTTTCTGAGCTACCTACAGGGAGGTAGACCCATATTCGTGACAGCAAAGAAATCTGGAACCGCGCAGTAATCCAAATCTAGTACTTACTTTACTATCAAAGACTTTACTTGGCACAACAAAACTCAAAACTAAGATAAGGAGAGGTTGCTACAGTAGTAAACAACTTCCAAGACTCAAATATAAAACAAAAATACTGTAGTAAAAACATGGGTTGTCTCCCATAAGCGCTTTTTTAACGCCTTTCAGCCTAGGCGCGTAAAGTGTAAATCAAGTAACATCAAGAGACGAAGCATCAACATCATAATTTGTTCTAATAATAGAATCATAAGGTAACTTCATTCTCTTTCTAGGGAAGTGTTCCATACCTTTCTTGAGAGGAAATTGATATTTAATATCACCTTCCTTCATATCAATAGTAGCACCAACGGTTCGAAGAAAAGGTCTTCCCAATATAATGGGGCAAGATGCATTGCATTCAATATCCAAGACAACAAAATCAACGGGGACAAGGTTATTGTTAACCATAATATGAACATTATCAACTCTCCCCAAAGGTTTCTTTTTAGCATTATCAGCGAGATTAACATCCAGATAACAGTTTTTCATTGGTGGCAAGTCAAGCATATCATAGACTTTCTTAGGCATAACAGAAATACTTGCACCAAGATCACATAAAGCATTGCAATCAAAATCGTTGACTCTCATTTTAATGATGGGCTCCCAACCATCCTCTAGCTTTCTAGGAATAGAAGTTTCAAGTTTTAGTTTCTCTTCTCTAGCTTTTATGAGAGCATTTGTAATATGTTTTGTGAAAGCCAAGTTTACAGCAGCTAGCATTAGGACTCTTAGCAAGTTTTTGTAAGAACTTTATAACTTCAGAGATGTGGCAATCATCAAAATCTAAATCATTACAATCTAAAGCAATGGGATTATCATCCCCAAGGTTGGAAAAAATTTCAGCAGCTTTTATCACAAGCAGCTTCAATAGCTTTAGTAATTTTGCGCGCTTTGCACTAGGAGTAGAAGCATTGCCAACACCAATTATTTTACCATTGATAGTAGGAGGTGCAGCAACATGTGAATCATTAGTATTGCTAGTGGTGGTAATAGTCGAAACTTTAGCTACATTTTTCTCGTTAGCTAGTTTTTCATTTTCTTCTCTATCCCACCTAGCACGCAGTTCAGCCATTAATCTTATATTCTCATTAATTCTAACTTGGATGGCATTTGCTGTAGTAACAATTTTATTTTCAATATCCCTATTAGGCATAACTTTCGATTTCAAAAGATCAACATCGTAGGCAAGACTATCAACCTTAGAAGCGAGAATATCAATTTTATTGAGCTTTTCCTCAACAGATTTGTTAAAGGCAGTTTGTGTACTAATAAATTCTTTAAGCATAGCTTCAAGTCCAGGGGGTGTATTCCTATTATTGTTGTAAGAATTCCCATAAGAATTAGTATAACCGTTACCATTATTATAAGGATATGGCCTATAGTTATTACTAGAATTGTTCCGATAAGCATTGTTGTTGAAATTATTATTTTTAATGAAGTTTACATCAAAATGTTCTTCTTGGGCAACCAATGAAGCTAATGGAACATTATTAGGATCAACATTAGTCCTATCATTCACAAGCATAGACATAATAGCATCAACCTTATCATTCAAGGAGGAGGATTCTTCAACAGAATTTACCTTCTTACCTTGTGGAGCTCTTTCCGTGTGCCATTCAGAGTAATTAACCATCATATTATCAAGGAGCTTTGTTGCTTCACCAAGAGTGATGGACATAAAGGTACCTCCAGCAGCTGAATCCAATAAATTCCGCGAAGAAAAATTTAGTCCTGCATAGAAGGTTTGGATGATCATCCAAGTAGTCAGTCCATGGGTTGGGCAATTTTTAACCAAAGATTTCATTCTCTCCCAAGCTTGAGCAACATGTTCATTATCCAATTGTTTAAAATTCATTATGCTACTCCTCAAAGATATAATTTTAGCAGGGGGATAATATCTACCAATAAAAGCATCCTTGCATTTAGTCCATGAATCAATACTATTCTTAGGCAGAGATAGCAACCAATCTTTAGCTCTTCCTCTTAATGAGAAAGGAAACAATTTTAATTTTATAATGTCACCATCTACATCTTTATACTTTTGCATTTCACACAATTCAACAAAATTATTGAGATGGGCAGCAAGCATCATCGTAACTAACACCGTAAAATTGCTCTCGCATAACAAGACTCAAGAAAGCAGTGTTTAATTTCAAAGAATTCTGCTCGTAGTAGCAGGTGGAGCAATAGGTGTGCATAAGAAATCATTATTATTTGTGCTAGTGAAGTCACACAACTTAGTATTTTCAGGGGTAGCCATTTTAGCAGTAGTAAATAAAACAAACTAGATAAAGTAAATGCAAGTAAACTAATTTTTTTGTGTTTTTGATATAGCAAACAAGACAAGAAATAAAGTAAAACTAGCAACTAATTTTTTTGTGTTTTGATATAATGCAGCAAACAAAGTAGTAAATAAAATAAAGCAAGACAAAAACAAAGTAAAGAGATTGAGAAGTGGAGACTCCCTTGCAGCGTGTCTTGATCTCCCCGGCAACGGCGTCGTAAAAAGAGCTTGATGGCGTGTAACTCACACGTTCGTTGGGAACCCCAAGAGGAAGGTATGATGCGCACAACGAGCAAGTTTTCCCTCGTAAAGAAACCAAGGTTTATCGAACCAGGAGGAGCCAAGAAGCACGTTGAAGGTTGATGGCGGCGGGATGTAGTGCGGCGCAACACTAGAGATCCTGGCGCCAACGTGGAACCTGCACAACACAACCAAAGTACTTTGCCCCAACGAAATAGTGAGGTTGTCAATCTCACCGGCTTGCTGTAACAAAGGATTAACCGTATTGTGTGGAAGATGATTGTTTGCAGAGAAAACAAGAAAAACAAGTATTGCAAGCAGATTTGTATTTCAAGTATTAAAGAATGGACCGGGGTCCACAGCTCACTAGAGGTGTCTCTCCCATAAGATAAAAGCATGTTGGGTGAACAAATTACAGCTGGGCAATTGACAAATAGAGAGAGCATAACAATGCACATACATGTCATGATAAGTATAGTGAGATTTAATTGGGCATTACGACAAAGTACATAGACCGCCATCCAACTGCATCTATGCCTAAAAAGTCCACCTTCAGTGTTATCATCCGAACCCCTTCCAGATATTAAGTTGCAAAGCAACAGTACAATTGCATTAAGTATGGTGCGTAATGTAATCAACAACTACATCCTCTGGACATAGCATCAATGTTTTATCCCTAGTGGCAACAAGACAACACAACCTTAGAACTTTCTCGTCATCGTCCCGTGTGTCAATGCAGGCATGAACCCACTATCGAGCATAAATACTCCCTCTTGGAGTTAAGAGCAAAAACTTGGCCAGAGCCTCTACTAATAACGGAGAGCATGCAAGATCATAAACAACACATATGTAATAACTTGATAATTAACATAACATGGTATTCTCTATCCATCGGATCCCGACAAACACAACATAGAGTATTACAGATAGATGATCTTGATCATGTTAGGCAGCTCACAAGATCCAACAATGAAGCACAATGAGGAGAAGACAACCATCTAGCTACCGCTATGGACCCATAGTCCAGGGGTGAACTACTCACTCATCACTCCGGAGGCGACCATGGCGGTGTAGAGTCCTCCGGGAGATGAATCCCCTCTCCGGCAGGGTGCCGGAGGAGATCTCCGGAATCCCCCGAGATGGGATTGGCGGCGGCGGCGTCTCCGGAAGGTTTTCCGTATCGTGGTTCTTCGCATCGGGGGTTTCGCGACGGAGGCTTTAAGTAGGCGGAAGGGCGGAGTCGGAGGGCCGACGAGGGGCCCACACCATAGGGCGGCGCGGCCCCCTCCGGCCGCGCGGCCCTATGGTGGCGGCGCCTCGTGCGCCCCACTTCGTATCCCTCTTCGGTCTTCCGGAAGGTTCGTGGCAAAATAGGACCCCGGGTCTTGATTTCGTCCAATTCCGAGAATATTTCGTTACTAGGATTTCTGAAACCAAAAACAGCAGTAAAACAAGAATCGGCACTTCGGCATCTTGTTAATAGGTTAGTTCCAGAAAATGCACGAATATGACATAAAGTGTGCATAAAACATGTAGGTATCATCAATAATATGGCATGGAACATAAGAAATTATCGATACGTCGGAGGCGTATCAATACGTCCAAAACGTATCTACTTTCCCGAACAGTTTTGCTATTGTTTTGCCTCTAATTTGTGTATTTTGGATACAACTAACACGGACTAACGCTGTTTTCAGCATAATTGCCCTGGTGTCTCGTTTTTGTGCAGAAATTCAACTTTCAGGAAAATCCCCGGAATTAATGCCCAAGGGCTTATTTTTCCAGAAAATTCACGGAGCCAGAAGGGCAGGCCAGGGGGCCCATGGCCCCCACACCATGGGCCGGCGCGGCCTAGGAGGGGGGCGCGCCGCCCTATGGTGAGGCCCCCTCGGCCAGCCTCCGACGCTCCCTTTTCGACTACTTAACGCCTTGGACCTAAAAACGCACGGGGAATTGATGAAACTCCAGAAAGACTCCAGGGGCGCCGCCACCATCGCAAAACTCCAATTCGGGGGACAGAATCTCTGTTCCGGCACGCCGCTGGGACGGGGAAGTGCCCCCGGAAGCCATCTCCACCAACGCCACCGCCACCATCATGCTCCGTGAGTAGTTCCCCCATGGACTACGGGTTCTAGCTGTAGCTAGTTGGTACTCTCTCTCCCATGTACTTCAATACAATGATCTCATGAGCTGCCTTACATGATTGAGATTCATCGATGTAATCAGTGTTGTGTTTGTTAGGGATCAGATGGATTGTGTACTATAAAGTTTATGAAGTTATTGTTGTTGCAATCTTGTTGTGTTTAATGCTTGTCACTAGGGCCCGAGTGGCATGATCTTAGATTTACAGCTCATGATGACATTCGTTGCTTATGATCTGTATCTACAAGTTGTTTGCACATGTCTATGTCCGGAACCCGAGGCCCCGAAGTGACAACAATCGGGATAACCGGAGGGGAAGGCTTAGGTATGAGGATCACATGTGTTCACCGAGTGTTAATGCTTTGCTCCGGTGCTCTATTAAAAGGAGTACCTTAATTTCCAGTAGATTCCCTAGAGGCCCGGCTACCACCGGCCGGTAGGACAAAAGATGTTGTACAAGTTTCTCATTGCGAGCACGTACGACTATATATGGAACACATGCCTACATGATTAATAATACTTGATGTTACCGTCTTAATGCTATTTCAATCCTATCAATTGCCCAACCGTAATTTGTTCACCCAACACTTGTTATTGGAGAGTTACCACTAGTGCAGATAGCTGGGAACCCGGTCCATCTCTCATCATCATATACTCGTTCCTATATGTCATTGGAAGTAGTATCAACTATTTTCTAGTGCCATTGCCTCCGTGTTACTATTACTCGCTGTCGTGTTACCGTTACTACTGCTCTCATATTACCGTTGCTATCACATCACCTCTTGCTAGCTAGTGCTTTTCCAGGTGCAATTGAATTGACAACTCCGCTTGTTAAGGCTTATAAGTATTCTTTACCTCCCCTTGTGTCGAATCAATAAATTTGGGTTTTACTTCCCTCGAAGACCGTTGCGATCCCCTATACTTGTGGGTTATCAAGACTATTTTCTCGGCGCCGTTGCCGGGAGCATAGCTTTATTTGCAAGTTCACTTGGATTGATATTGTTCGCTGCAAATTCTCCATCATGGGTAAACCTCGCGATACTAAAGTCGCCATATTACCATCCACTACAAGAAAAGGTACAACTCTGAGTACCTCTGCTCGGTCTTGATTCACCATCTCGTGATAGATAAACTTGTTTCACCACCACAAGCTTCACATGTCGGTACTTCTGCTAGATCTGAAATTTCCTCTTATAATTTTGATGATGCTTCTGCTGTGCTTGATAATGATGGTTCATTGGGATCTTTTCTAGATGCTACAATTGCTAGGTCTAGACAAATTGAAAATACTAAAATTCCTAATGAAAATGCTGCTACACCTGTTAATTCACCTGAGTCTGTTGAATACTCTAGTGATGATCTCTATGAAGATTATGTAGAACTTGATGATGATTTTATTGATAAATGCAATGCTACTACTGGTACAAGTAATATTAAAAAGCTTCTTGCACAACGTGCTGTAGATATAAACCGTCTCCTGATCCTAAATTGGCCACATCTCCTATAAACATTAAGGATAAGGATTATGATTTTTCTCTTGATTTATCTCATATATCTATTGTGGAGAAAACACCTTTTTGTGGTACCGAAAAAGAAAGTGCCGTAGAACACATGATTGAGTCAGTCTACTCTGAGTAGCTTGTTTTCTGATGATGTTAAGAAGCGTACTTATTTCGTTGCTAAATTTTTTTCCTTTCTCATTAAAGGATGATGCTAAAACTTGGTATAATAGTTTGCCACCTGATTCTATTGATAGTCCAAGTGAATTGCTTGATGTTTTCTTTCGGAAATACTTTCCTGCTAGTGCTCAACATATTGCTTTGCAGAGAATTTATAATTTTGACCAGGAAGATGGAGAGAAATTGCCTGAGGCTTGGGCGAGATTTTGCTCTCTTATCAGAGCTCAGCCTAGACATGATTTGGAAAAGCATGATTTACTTGATATATTTTATAGTGGACTAACCATTGAGTCTAGGGCATACCCGGATAGTTGTGCCTGGTTGTGTTTTCGGAAAAGAACTCCGTACGACGCTCGAAGAATTATTGGCTAGAATAGGCCGGAATCATGATGATTGGGCTACACCTGAACCAACCCCGACACCAATATTGAAGAAGAAGGGGATGATTAAATTAAATGATGAAGATATGAGGGAAGCCAAGAAATCTCTTAAAGAGAAGGGTATTAAATCCGAAGACGTGAAGAATTTACCTCCCATAGAAGATTTATGCAAGATAACTCCCCCTTCATCCATGATTGAGGTACACTCTCTTGAACGCTTTACTAGGGAAGATATCCCGTATTCAAAACCTCCTGCTCAATGCTTAGATGAGTTTGATAATTATATTGTTAAGCAAAATAATTTCAATATGAGAGTAGAGAATCATTTAATGGAAAATTCTCGAGCTATTAGTGAATTGCATGGTATTGTGGAGAGAACCTCCAATGATGTTAAGATGCTTGTTAAACATTTTCATATGGTTCAAACTCAAATTGATCAACTCACCAAAGTGCAAAATGACTTGTTAAAAAATAGTTCTAAAGAAAAACATGCTTATGAAGTAACAACTAGAGGCGGTGTTTCTACCCGGATCCTCTATATCCCGAGGGGCATCCCAAAAGAGTTGAACAAGATTCTCAACGAACTGAAACTAGTGCTCCTTCTAAGAAAAAGAAAAAGAAACATAAAACCGTTGTAGAATCCTCCGAGCCTCGTTAATGATCCTAATAGTATTTCTATTTCTGATGTCTGAAACCGAAAGTGGTAATGAACATGATAAAGATAATGATAAGAATGATGCTTCGATAAAGAAGAGGTTGAAGAAGAACCTGAAAAGCATGCTAAAAATAAAAAGTATACTAAAGAAGATTTTATTGCTAAGAAACATGGTAATGAAAGAGAACCTTGGGTTCAAAAGCAAATGCCTTTTCCTGCTAAGAAACTAAAATCAAAGGAAGAAGAACACTATAACAAATTTTGTGATTGGATGAAACCTTTATTCCCGCAAATCCCTTTGACTGATGCTATTAAATTGCCTCCTTATTCAAAGTATATGAAAGATATTGTCTCTAACAAAAGGAAAATTCCTAATGAGGAGATTTCCACTATGCTTGCTAATTACTCTTTCAATGGCAAAGTTCCAAAGAAGCTGGGCGACCTGGTATACCGACTATTCCTTGTTCCATCAAGAGTAATTATGTTAGAACTCGCTCTATGTGATTTGGGAGCAGGTGTTAGTGTTATGCCTTTTTCTCTTTATAAGAGACTTTATTTAGATAAGTTGATACCAACTGATATATCTTTGCAAATGGCTGATAAATCTACCGCTATTCCTGTTGGTATATGTGAGGATGTTCCTGTTCAAGTTACTACTAATTGCTTAATATTAACTCGATTTTGTTGTGTTGGAAATGCCTGAAGATGATAATATGTCTATTATTCTTGGGAGACCTTTTCTTAACACCGCAGGGGCTGTTATTGATTGCAATAAAGGAAAAGTTACTTTCAATGTCGATGACAAGGAGCATATATACCGTTTATTTTCCCAAGAGGATTGATAAAGTATGTGGAGTTAATACAATTTCTAATGTGAGAACTATCAAAGTGGGAACTATTGATTGTCCTATATATGAGCCTAAGCAAGGATATCAAAGTATTATGATTGGATCCATATCAATTCAATACAAGGTAACATGATTGATTTGAGGTTTATTTCTTCTTATGTCATGTAAAATTTATTTGGTGGCAAGACTTGATCAACCTTGTTAACAAATACATTTTATATGCATAGAAGAGCTAAACAACATTTCTTTCTCCCTCCACTTGCTTTACTTGCTGTAGCACCACTTGATTTGCAAGATGCTTTAGTTGTTTAGAGGTTTGAAAATCTTTTTCTGCCCTGTAATAATAATGTTGACACCCAGAAATATGCGTTTTTCAAAGTTTTCAAAAATTCACAAAAATTATACCGTAGGTCTTATTTTTCGAAGAGGCATCTGGGAGCACCTGGGGATGACCAGTGGGGCACCCCAGGGCTGCACCCCACCAGCCGGCGCGGCCAAGGAGGGGGGCGCGCCACCCTGTGGTGTGGGCCCCTCCTTGCCCCACTACTTCATCTCTTCCTCCCATCTCACTCTCTCTCCCGAAAAACTCGTACTCACTTTCTCTCACTCGCGTTTCTGCTCAAGAGCTCAAGATTTCTCGATCTCTTTGCTCAGCCCAGATTTCTGTCTGAAATTTGGCACATTTGCTCTCCCGTATGTGACTCCTCCGATTATCCAAGTAGAATTTTGTTTGGTTGAGTATATCTTGAATATTTTGCTGCTGTAGGTAACATGTTTAGTGAGCTTGCATGCTTGTTCTAAGTGGTAAAAACTAGTTTTGATGCATGCTTAGTACTCTACCAAGTTCCTATAGTAGTTTCCCTCAATTATATGTCACCAAATCAAATTTTATAATGTTTGTTGAAAAATTTCAGAAAAGGAAGATGGATAACTATAACTTTGGAGAAGTGTTTGAAAGAGAGACGACAAGCACGGGGAGGCCCTCAAGGTCATCCACTCGGATTAGACGATCCTATAATGAGGATGTCATCGCACCGAGCTTCGAAGCCGAAGAGGACAATGGAGTCCCTAACGCTTCATCTTTTCCATGTTATAACTTTTTGAGTAATGCAGGGTTGCTGGATGATTTCTTGGTCCTCGTCGGTAATGTGGGCTTAACCGCCTATATGGAGGACGAGAGGGATCAATACTACATGCTAACTAAAATCTTTGTTGAGAGCTTTCAGTTCAATAACAAGCACTATCAACCATCAGTTGCATTCAGGATCTATGGTAATCCTATCACTATGAAGTTGAAAGATTTTTGTACTGCATTGGATATTGCCCCTGTAGGTACAACAAAGAAGATCGAGAGCAATCCCAAGGCTTTGCTGGAGCTCTATCGAGGAGTCACCAATGATGATTATCGCACCATTCAGCGCGGCAAGATAAGAAACATTCAACTCCCTGCTATTAAATATTTCGCTTACTATCTTGCTACTAGCATTCTTGGTAGGGAGAACACTAGCAATATTTCTAGTTATCATCTTGCTTTCTTAGTTGATGCACTTACTGGAGAGACACCTT
>NC_061511.1:79100379-79136625 GCF_022539505.1 Lolium rigidum | reverse complement strand
ATTACAACAAATGGATGTGAAAAGTGCATTTCTTAATGGTCCTTTGCATGAAGAGGTTTATGTTAAGCAACCCCTGATGGCTACGGGAGCTTCTATTCTTGTAGACAGTGTTGGGCCTCCAAGAGCAGAGGTTTGTAGAACAGCAGCAAGTTTCCCTTAAGTGGATCACCCAAGGTTTATCGAACTCAGGGAGGAAGAGGTCAAAGATATCCCTCTCATGCAACCCTGCAACCACAAAGCAAGAAGTCTCTTGTGTCCCCAACACACCTAATAGGTGCACTAGTTCGGCGAAGAGATAGTGAAATACGGGTGGTATGAATAAGTATGAGCAGTAGTAACGGCACCGGAAAAGTGCTTTGCCCAGGACGTGTAAATAAGCGGTAGTAATGCAGCGAGTAGTAACGCGATAAAACAATGAAACAAGCAGCGATAGCGATATTTAGGAACAAGGCCTAGGGATTAGACTTTCACTAGTGGACACTCTCAACTTTGATCACATAACGAGAATAGATAAATGCATACTCTACACTCTCTTGTTGGATGATGAACACCACTAATTGCGTAGGATTACACGAACCCTCAATGCCGGAGTTAACAAGCTCCACAATATTCAATGTTCATATTTAAATAACCTTAGAGTGCATGACGAGATCAACACAACTAAACCAAGTACTAACATAGCATGCACACTCGTCACCTTCACACTATGTAGGAGGAATAGATCACATCAATACCATCATAGCAATAGTTAACTTCATAATCTACAAGAGATCATAATCATAGCCTACGCCAAGTACTAACACGGATGCACACACTCGTCACCATTACACCGTGCGGGAGGAATAAACTACTTTAATAACATCACTAGAGTAGCACACATATAAATTGTGATACAAAACACATTGCAATCATAAAGAGATATAAATAAGCACTTCACTACGCCATTCATAACAGGTGAATAAGTATTACGTGAAATATAGCCTAAGAGACCCACACGGTGCACACACTTGTCACCTTTACACACGTGGGACAAGGAGTCTCCGGAGATCACATAAGTAAAACCCACTTGACTAGCATAATGACATCTAGATTACAAGCATCATCATATGAATCTCAATCATGTAAGGCAGCTCATGAGATTATTGTATTGAAGTACATAGGAGAGAGATTAACCACATAGCTACCGGTACAGCCCCGAGCCTCGATGGAGAACTACTCCCTCCTCATGGGAGACAGACAGCGTTGATGAAGATGGCGGTGGTGTCGATGGAGGAGCCTTCCGGGGCACTTCCCCGTCCCGGCGGCGTGCCGGAACGAGACTCCTGTCCCCCGGATCTTGGCTTCGCGATGGCGGCGGCTCCGGAAGGTTTCTCGTACCGTGGCTTTTCTCGTATCGAGGTTTTAGGTCCGGGGGCTTTATATAGGCGAAGAGGCGGCGTCGGAAGGTCGAAGGGGCACCGACACACATAGGGCCGCGCGCCGGGGCTGGGCCGCGCCACCCTATCATCCGGGGGCCCCGTGGCCCCCTCTCGGCGACTCTCGGGTGTTCCGGATGCTTCCGGGCAAAATAGGAACCACGGGCGTTGATTTCGTCCAATTCCGAGAATATTTCGTTACTAGGATTTCTGAAACCAAAAACAGATAAACAGAGAACTGGCCTTTCGGCATCTCGTCAATAGGTTAGTTCCGGAAAATGCATGAATATGACATAAAGTGTGCATAAAACATGTAGATATCATCAATAATGTGGCATGGAACATAAGAAATTATCGATACGTCGGAGACGTATCGGCATCCCCAAGCTTAGTTCCTGCTCGTCCCGAGCAGGTAAACGATAACAAAGATAATTTCTGGAGTGACATGCCATCATAACCTTGATCATACTATTGTAAACATATGTAATGAATGCAGCGATCAAAACAATGGTAATGACATGAGTAAACAAGTGAATCATAAAGCAAAGACTTTTCATGAATAGTACTTTCAAGACAAGCATCAATAAGTCTTGCATAAGAGTTAACTCATAAAGCAATAAATTCATAGTAAAGGCATTGAAGCAACACAATGGAAGATTAAGTTTCAGCGGTTGCTTTCAACTTGTAACATGTATATCTCAATGGATAGTTGTCAATGCAAAGCAATATAACAAGTGCAATAAGCAAGTATGTAAGAATCAATGCACAGTTCACACAAGTGTTTGCTTCTTGAGGTGGAGAGAAATAGGTGAACCGACTCAACAATAAAAGTAAAAGAATGGTCCTTCAAAGAGGAAAGCATCGATTGCTATATTTGTGCTAGAGCTTTGGTTTTGAAAACATAAAGAGAGCATAAAAGTAAAATTTTGAGAGGTGTTTGTTGTTGTCAACGAATGGTAGTGGGCACTCTAACTACCTCATCAACCAGACTTTCAAGAGCGGCTCCCATGAAGGACGTTATCTCTACCGAGCAAGGTAGATCATCCCTCTTCTCTTTTGTTTACACATGTACTTTAGTTTCATTATTTATGGATGACACTCCTCCCAACCTTTTGCTTACACAAGCCATGGCTAACCGAATCCTCGGGTGCCTTCCAACATTCACATACCATGGAGGAGTGTCTATTTGCAAAATTAAGTTGCTTACTGATGAATCAGAGCAAAACATGTGAAGAAAATTATTAATGAAAGTTAATTAATCGGGGCTGGGAACCCCATTGCCAGCCCTTTTTGCAAAATTATTGGATAAGCGGATGAAGCCACTAGTCCATTGTGAAAGTCTCGTCGAAGTAAATGACAAGATCGAAAGATAAAACACCACATACTTCCTCATGAGCTATAAAACATTGACACAAATAAGAGGTGATAAATTTTGAATTATTTAAAGGTAGCACTCAAGCAATTTACTTTGGAATGGCGGAGAAATACCATGTAGTAGGTAGGTATGGTGGACACAAATGGCATAGTGATTGGCTCAAGGATTTTGGATGCATGAGAAGTATTCCCTCTCGATACAAGGCTTAGGCTAGCAAGGTTATTTGAAACAAACACAAGGATGAACCGGTGCAGCAAAACTCACATAAAAGACATATTGTAAACATTATAAGACTCTACACCGTCTTCCTTGTTGTTCAAAACTCAATACTAGAAATTATCTAGACTTTAGAGAGACCAAATATGCAAACCAAATTTAGCAAGCTCTAGGTGTTTCTTCATTAATAGGTGCAAAGTATATGATGCAAGAGCTTAAACATGAGCACAACAATTGCCAAGTATCACATTATCCAAGACATTTTATCAATTACTACATGTAGCATTTCCCGTTTCCAACCATATAACAATTAACGAAGCAGTTTCAACCTTCGCCATGAACACTAAAAGATAAAGCGAAGAACACATGTGTTCATATGAACCAGCGGAGCGTGTCTCTCTCCCACACAAGCATTTATTCAAACAAAAACAAAAACAAAAACAAACAGACGCTCCAAGTAAAGTACATAAGATGTGATGGAATAAAAATATAGTTTCAAGAGAAGGAACTCGATAATGTTGTCGATGAAGAAGGGGATGCCTTGGGCATCCCCAAGCTTAGATGCTTGAGTCTTCTTGAAATATGCAGGGATGAACCACGGGGCATCCCCAAGCTTAGAGCTTTCACTCTTCTTGATCATAGTATATCATCCTCCTCTCTTGACCCTTGAAAACTTCCTCCACACCAAACTCGAAACAAACTCATTAGAGGGTTAGTGCACAATAAAAATTAACATGTTCAGAGGTGACACAATCATTCTTAACACTTCCGGACATTGCATAAAGCTACTTGGACATTAATGGATCAAAGAAATTCATCCAACATAGCAAAAGAGGCAATGCGAAATAAAAGGCAGAATCTGTCAAAACAGAACAGTCCCGTAAAGATGGATTTTATTGAGGCACCAGACTTGCTCAAATGAAAATGCTCAAATTGAATGAAAGTTGCGAACATATCTGAGGATCACTCACGTAAATTGGCATAATTTTCTGAGTTACCTACAGAGAATTAGGCCCAGATTCGTGACAGGAAAGAAATCTGTTTCTGCGCAGTAATCCAAATCTAGTATGAACCTTACTATCAACGACTTTACTTGGCACAACAATGCAAAAAACTAAGATAAGGAGAGGTTGCTACAGTATTAAACAACTTCCAAGACTCAAATATAAAACAAAGGTACTGTAGCAAAATAAACACATGGGTTATCTCCCAAGAAGTTCTTTCTTTATAGCCATTAAGATGGGCTCAGCAGTTTTAATGATGCACTTGCAAGAAATAGTATTTGAGGCAAAAGAGAGCATCAAGAGGCAAATTCAAAACACATTTAAGTCTAACATGCTTCCTATGCATAGGAATCTTGTAAATAAACAAGTTCATGAAGAGCAAAGTGACAAGCATAGGAAGATAAAACAAGTGTAGCTTCAAAAATTTCAGCACATAGAGAGGCATTTTAGTAACATGAAAATTTCTACAACCATATTTTCCTCTCTCATAATAACTTTCAGTAGCAACATGAGCAAACTCAACAATATAACTATCACATAAAGCATTCTTATCATGAGTCTCATGCATAAAATTATTACTCTCCACATAAGCATAATCAATTTTATTAGTTGTAGTGGGAGCAAATTCAACAAAGTAGCTATCATTATTATTCTCATCAAGTGTAGGAGGCATAGTATAATCACAACAAAATTTACTCTCCATAGTAGGCGGCACCAAAAGACCACTATCATTATAATCATCATAAATAGGAGGCAAAGTATCATCAAAGAAAATTTTCTCCTCAATGCTTGGGGGACTAAAAAGATCATGAAAACCAGACTTCCCCAAGCTTAGAACTTTCTATATCATTATCAACAATGGTGTTCAAAGCGTTCATACTAATATTACTACCAGCATGCAAATAAGATTCCATAGGTTTTTTAAATTTTGCATCAAACAATCCATGTTTTAAATCAGGAAATAGAATAAGAAGCTCATTCTTGTCCATTATGCCAAACTAGTGTAAACAAGAAACAGAAAGATGCAATTGCAGGATCTAAAGGAAATAGCTTCGAGTACTTACAACGGCGAAAATAGCTTAGTAGCCGAGATCCGGAGTGTGAGTACCTTTTACCTTTCCTCCCCGGCAACGAGCGCCGAAAAATAGCTTGATGTCTACGGGAGCTTCTATTCTTGTAGACGGTGTTGGGCCTCCAAGAGCGAGAGGTTTGTAGAACAGCGACAGCAAGTTTCCCTTAAGTGGATCACCCAAGGTTTATCGAACTCGGGGAGGAAGAGGTCAAAGATATCCCTCTCATGCAACCACTGCAACCACAAAGCAAGAAGTCTCTTGTGTCCCCAACACACCTAATAGGTGCACTAGTTCGGCGAAGAGATAGTGAAATACGGGTGGTATAAATAAGTATGAGCAGTGGCAACGGCACCGAGAAAAGTGCTTTGCCCGGGACGAGTAAACAAGCGGTAGTAACGCAGCAGTAGTAACGCAGTAAAACGATGAAACAAGCAGCGATAGCGATATTTAGGAACAAGGCCTAGGAATTAGACTTTCACTAGTGGACACTCTCAACTTTGATCACATAACAGAATAGATAAATGCATACTCTACACTCTCTTGTTGGATGATGAACACCACTAATTGCGTAGGATTACACGAACCCTCAATGCCGGAGTTAACAAGCTCCACAATATTCAATGTTCATATTTAAATAACCTTAGAGTGCATGACAGATCAACACAACTAAACCAAGTACTAACATAGCATGCACACTCGTCACCTTCACACTATGTAGGAGGAATAGATCACATCAATACCATCATAGCAATAGTTAACTTCATAATCTACAAGAGATCATAATCATAGCCTACGCCAAGTACTAACACGGATGCACACACTTGTCACCATTACACTGTGCGGGAGGAATAAACTACTTTAATAACATCACTAGAGTAGCACACATATAAATTGTGATACAAAACACATTGCAATCATAAAGAGATATAAATAAGCACTTCACTACGCCATTCATAACGAGTGAATAAGTATTATGTGAAATATAGCCTAAGAGACCCACACGGTGCACACACCGTCACCTTTACACACGTGGGACAAGGAGTCTCCGGAGATCACATAAGTAAAACCCACTTGACTAGCATAATGACATCTAGATTACAAGCATCATCATATGAATCTCAATCATGTAAGGCAGCTCATGAGATTATTGTATTGAAGTACATAGGAGAGAGATTAACCACATAGCTACCGGTACAGCCCCGAGCCTCGATGGAGAACTACTCCCTCCTCATGGGAGACGAGCAGCGTTGATGAAGATGGCGGTGGTGTCGATGGAGGAGCCTTCCGGGG
Source organism: Lolium rigidum (assembly GCF_022539505.1). Taxonomy (NCBI): domain Eukaryota; kingdom Viridiplantae; phylum Streptophyta; class Magnoliopsida; order Poales; family Poaceae; genus Lolium; species Lolium rigidum. Next base: position 79,130,252 of record NC_061511.1, on the reverse strand, counting down.
CACTTCCCCGTCCCGGCGGCGTGCCGGAACAGAGACTCCTGTCCCCCGGATCTTGGCTTCGCGATGGCGGCGGCTACGGAAGGTTTCTCGTACCGTGGCTTTTTCGTATCGAGGTTTTAGGTCCAGGGGCTTTATATAGGCGAAGAGGCGGCGTCAGAAGGTCGAAGGGGCACCGACACTATAGGGCCGCGCGGCCAGGGGGTGGGCCGCGCCACCCTATCATCTGGGGGCCCTGTGGCCCCCCTCTGGCGGCTCTCGGGTGTTCTGGATGCTTCCGGGCAGAATAGGAACCTGGGCGTTGATTTCGTCCAATTCAGAGAATATTTCGTTACTAGGATTTCTGAAACCAAAAACAGCGAGAAAACAAGCAACGGCCTTTCGGCATCTCGTCAATAGGTTAGTTCCAGAAAATGCACGAATATGACATAAAGTGTGCATAAAACATGCAGATATCATCAATAATGTGGCATGGAACATAAGAAATTATCGATACGTCAGAGACGTATCAACCCCCGGGGTTTGAGGATCTCAACTTTCCTAACCATGTCTATAAGCTTGATAAAGCACTTTATGGTCTCAAACAAGCTCCCAGAGCTTGGTAAGAGCACCTTAAGGAATTGTTGATAGACCGTGGATTTGATGTTGGGATAATCAATCCCACTCTTTTTACTAAGAGGGTCAATGGGGAGCTTTTCGTGTGCCAATTATATGTTGATGATATTATCTTTGGCTCTACTAACAAAGCTTTCAATGATGAATTTTCAAAGCTTATGACCGATAGGTTTGAGATGTCTATGATGGGAGAGATGAAGTTCTTTCTTGGTTTTGAGATCAAGCAATTGAGAGAAGGGACCTTCATCAATCAAGCAAAATTTCTACAAGACATGCTCAAGAGGTTCAAGATGACCGAGATGAAGGGTGTGGCCACTCCTATGGTTACCAAATGTCATCTTGCACTAGATCCCAATGGTAAAGAGGTGGATCAAAAGGTATATCGCTCCATGATTGGATCCTTGCTTTACCTTTGTGCATGTAGACCGGACATAGTGTTGAGTGTTGGTGTGTGTGCAAGGTATCAAGCTTCTCCTAAGGAGAGCCACATGATGGCTCTCAAAAGAATCTTTCAATATTTGGTTGATACCCCATGATATGGTATTTGGTACCCCAAAGGCTCAAGTTTTATTCTCAATGGTTACACCGATGCGGATTGGGCGGGAGACAAGGATGATCGGAAATCAATCCGGGGCTTGCCAATTCCTTGGTAGGTCCTTGGTATGTTGGTCTTCTAAGAAGCAAAATTGTATATCTCTCTCCACCGCCGAAGCCGAATATGTTGCCGCCGCAAGTGGATGCACTCAATTGTTATGGATGAGGCAAACTTTAAAGGAATACGGTGTCATTTGTGACAAAGTGCCTCTATTATGTGACAATGAAAGTGCCATCAAGATTGCCTATAATCCGGTGCAACATTCAAGAACGAAGCATATTGAGATCCGGAATCATTTCATTAGGGATCATGTTGCCAGTGGTGATATTGAGCTTATATATGTTCCTACCAAAGATCAATTGCCGATATATTCACGAAGCCTCTTGATGAAGCAAGGTTCTCTTATTTGAGGAATGAGCTAAATATCATTGATTCAAGGAGTATAGCTTGATCATCTTGCAAACACACCTTTGTCTCAAAACTTTATTTGGTTTAGATGTGGGCATGGAAATAGGGGGAGTGCGGTTTAAATTATTGAGCTATCCCTCCCCCCCATAATGCCAGCATTAAGAAATCATTCTCTTTATATCATATGTTGATATGTGAGCTTCAATGATGAGTAGTGGCTTGGACCCAAGATATATCTTCGCGGTGCCATGCCATAACACTCATATATGGTGGCCTAGGCCACCACACTCTTCTTTGTGAAGAGTTGGAGTTATTTGGATCTTATCGCCTTTATTTGACAACTCCTTGTTCTTATGGGAAATCACTCTAGTTTGGCCTTATTTGCTCATATCTTGCAAACTTGAGTGATCATGTACCATTAACAGTTTGTGCCTTCTAAACCTAAGCCTACACTCATCTATAAGCCATTTCCATCTTGCTCATATGTCATGTGTTGGTAAAAACTTGGAGTTTGAGGATTTTTGGTCGGATGATCTAGGTTGTCCCATCTTATTGGTAAATATGCATCTTATATGTGACGTGATATATTATTGCATCACATATGGGTTTATGCAAATAACCAACTAAAGATAGGCAGGATTTCCGGTGTTCTGGAAATTTCCAGAAAACCGGATAATCAGGCCTAGTGGCACCCCGGAAAATCCGGCCCGGACGGATTATCCGCCCTTACTTTGGGCCGGATTATCCGGCCTGGGCTGGTTTCGAGGGGATTTAGAGAGGCCGCGGGCTGGACAGTTGCCACGGCAACCAGTTCCCCCCCACGCGCCCTCTCTCTCCTCCATAGCCGCTGGAGCTCCTCCTCCTTGCCGGAGTCGCCCCGTCCGCTCCCTCTAGGAGTTTTTGGGTGGATCGGGTGCCTCTCCTCCCTAGCTATCATCTTCTCCAAGCGGCTTCCCCAATGGATGCGGGTATGACTCACAATCCCTAACCCTAGGTGTTGTGATTTTTATGTGCTATTTTCTTGGTGGAGATGGTGTCTAATTGTTCCAAATCATGTGTAGTATACTCCTTTTGCATGCTATAAGGCCGATCTGGTCGTAGACATGTTTTTGATTGCAATTTCTGCAAAATCCGCAGGGCCGGATTATCCGGCCCCCGCGCTGGCCGGATTATTGGTATGGTCGGATTATCCGCCCCTCGGGGACACCGGATTATCCGGCCTGGAGCTTCATCACTGCTGCAGTGTTGATTCAATCTATCATGTCTAGACTTCTACCGACTTATAGTATGTTTGTAGAGTACATTATTGTATCATGCATGACTTATGAGCATTATCTTCTCTTTGCTATCCGTCTTTGCTTCTCACAGGTAGTGTTTCTCGGGGTTCCTGGAGACGCCCAAGGCATGACCGGTCGAGTGATGAGTTTGCACCGAATGCTCCCCGCAAGTCCACTGCTTCAAGGCAGAAGAACAAGGCATAGAGGCAGAACTACAAGTCAATGGACATTATCTCTTATGCAGCAATCCATATGAAGAACTGGTATGAGGAAGTTGAGAGGGATGATGAGATAGAGGGCAAGCGCTTCTGGTGCTTGGAGCAGGAGTTCATCTACAAGGATATATATGAGCCCATGAGGAAAGTGCGACCCATGCAAGCTATCAATGTGGATGATCTGGCAGTCAATGATCATTTTGAGGATGCCATCTGGGTGACTGGTAGGATGGGTTTGCAGGATCTGATGAAGATTCAGTGTGACTACAGTCCAGAGTTGGTTAAGCAATTCTTTGCCACTCTGGCCATCAAGAAAGATGATGAGCGCACTATGGAATGGATGTCTGGCTCCACCCATTGTGTGGCAACCCTGCGCCGGTTTGCCTCTATTCTTGGACTTCCAATGAGCAGGTGGTATTCGCCTCCATGGTCCTCGAAGACGGATAAAAATGTGCTTTTTCATCTCTATGACTCGTCTGGGGTGGTTGGTACTACCAAGGGGCTTCTTCCCATCTACAATCAGGTGCTCCGTTTCCTTCGAGCCACCATTGCTCCTAGTGGTGGCAACAATGATGCACTCCGTGGAGCTCTTGTGGATCTTTTGCACCTCAGCCTTAAGTGTGCTCATGATAGTAATGAGGACCAAGACTTCTCTATTGATGTCATGGACTTCATCTTTAATGAGATTCATGATGCCATGGTCTCCCGGACCACCATGCCATATGCACCATATATCCAGCTCCTCATCAACAACTCTGTGGCTATGGATGAGGACTTGAGTCGGTTCCCATTGGAGAAGCACTCTGTCAAGAAGGCATACAAGAAGAAGCCGGTTCCCCATGTTGCCCCTGCTCATGACTCCTTTATGGGAGATGCCCGCTCTAGTGGTTTTTCCCCTGCTCGTCATGCTGATCTTCCTGCCATGAAGAAGCATGTGAAGAAGCTTACTTGGTTTTAGCGCCACATTCTGTGCATGAATATTGAAATCCACAAGGAGAACTATGCAGCCAGCCGAGAGCATTCTGAGATTCAGCATACTCAGGCGGTCATCCTTCACAAGCTCAGTGGTGAGCAAGGACCTCCACCTCAGCCTCCCGTTCACCCAGGTTACCGTGGGTGGCACTCTTCACAGGTTCCTTGGAATGATCTTGAGGACTGCATTCAGAGGGCCAACTACACTCGCAGCTCTCCGAATGCCCCTGACACTGAAGATGAAGAAGAGGAAGAGGTGTACCAGTCCGAGGACGAAGAGGGCTCCGAGTGATCTCCATGGGGCGAGTAGTATCGCGCTTTTCCCCTTTTTGGCGTCTCGATGCCAAAGAGGGAGAAGTGTTCTATTAGGACTTCTCTCGGGGATTTGCATGGTTTGGGCACAAGCATATGCGTTTATCATTCCTTTATTGCTTGTGTTCCCTCTTATTTGAACTATTTGGTTTGGTTTGTTCCGTTTAAAACTATGTGCTATATGTGGTGTGAGACATTGTTAAGGTTTTCGGATTTCTATATGTTGAGATCAAGGTTATTATATTGTGTGTGATGCTATATCTCCATATTATATATCTCCATATGGGTATGATTTCTATCACCTTATCTCAACTTCATATATGTCTATGTCTCTTGTTAGAGCTCATGTTGGATACCTCTGGTGTTGAGGCACCTCGCACCTATGTGTTGTGTATTTGTATTAAAATGCAAATTACTTGTATGCACACATGTAGGGGGAGTGCCTCTATGTTTTGCCAACATGCTTGATCTCTATAGTGATTCTCTTGCAAATCTGTATATTGTCATCAAACACCAAAAAGGGGGAGATTGAAAGAACATCTCTCACAATATGTTTTGTGTGTTTGATGTCAATGTATGTGATACACTAATGTTTGATTAAGTGGTACAGGGATTATATAGATACATGTATATGTGTGATGGATGTGGTAAGACGTGTCAAAAACAAGCTGTAACAGGATCACCAGGCCGGATAATCCGGGCCGGATATTTCCAAAATATCCGGCCCCCAATTTTTGGCTAAGGACTAGAGGATTTGTGGCTCAGTACTCCCTGGACATGGGCCGGATAATTGGCCGAACATTTTCCCGGATTTTCCCCAGGGCCGGATAATCCGGGCCGGATATTTCCAAAATATCCGGCCCCCCAAAATCGGCTAAGGACGTGAGGCGATGCAGCTCTGGACATGGGCCGGACATTTGGCCGGACATTTGGCCGGATTTTCCCAGGGGCCGGATTATCCGGCCCTAACTTAGGCCGGATTATCCGCCCCCCCCCCCCCCCCCGAAGCTCCAACGGCTGGATTTTGGAGGGGGTATTTATACCCCCTTCTTCTACCTTGCTCCTTGCTCAATCATTGCACAAATATCTGCCAAGCTTCACCACCAATAGAGCCACCTCAAGAACTCAAGATTTGCAAGATCTCCTTCCTCCCCCAACCAAAGCTCTTAATCTTTGGAGATTCGAAGGAGAAGACACCGATCTACATCCTCACCGAAGCGATTTACATTTCCCCCTCATTTGTTTGAGGGCCCTTTTGCTAGTGTTCCTATTTGGATCCCTAGTTGATTTGTGTTGATGTATTGTTGTTGATTGTTGTGTTGTAACAGATTTGGGAGCCTCCAATTCGGTTGTGGATGTGTGTCCCAAGAACCTTGTAAAGGCCCGGTTTCCGCCTCGAGGAAATCCCTTAGTGGAAGTGGGCTAGGCCTTCGTGGCGTTGCTCATAGGAGATCTGAGTGAAGCCTTCGTGGCTGTTGGTTTGGCTTTCGTAGCAACCACACTCCTCCAAACGTAGACGTACCTTCTTGCAAAGGAAGGGAACTATGGGAATCATCTCCGTGTCATCACGTGCTCCACTCTCGGTTACCTCTATCCTATTCTCTCCTATATATTGCGTAGCTATATCTTGCTTAGTTGGTTACCTTGTCATATAGGTAAATTCACTTAGTTGCATATCTAGAGAATTTACCTTTGTGTCAAGCCTAAATTGAAAAAGAACTAAAAATTGGTTAGCACCTATTCACCCCCCTCCCTCTAGGTGCGGCATACGATCCTTTCATCTTCCATGGGCAACCCAGCGACGAGGACGGCGCGCCGATGGCGTGGCGTGCGACGCACAGTGGCCTGGCCCTCCACCGTCGCGCACCGGTGCCGCCTCCAGCGTATGGACAATGCAGCCATGGCCAGGTTAAGGTGGGCCACGCCGACCAGCTCGCCTGCGCAAAAGCGGCCGCTGCTTTTGGCGCAGAAAAGATGCAGCCCCTGCCAACACTGTTGTTGCCCCTGTCCCTGCAATGGCCAGTGCACATTTGGGCCCCGATACATCTGCGCATGGGACGGATGGCACCACCTCTGTGGATGCCTCCCCGACCAGCACTGCTCCCACGTTGTCACCTACTGCGGATGGTGCCAATCCCGCTGCGCCCACGCCTGGCAATGCGGCCCACCCTGATTGTCGAGACCTGGAAGAAACGCCGTCCGCCCCATCTTTTGATGGCAGCGAGGTACCAGACTCCCAAAGTGGAGCGGATCCAGCACCCGAGGCTGATATACTGTCGGGCAACTCCTGTGCCTCGACTGCTGGCGGTTTGGACGCTTTTGTGGACCAAGCACCCCAGTCCACGAACGAAGGGCGGGAAGAAACTGCCATGCAGCCACTGCTCGATCTTGCGTCGACTGCTGCCACATCACCGACCCTTGCTTTGCTTGTGGAAGAGACCCAGGCCCAACGCTCCCCAGCCCATCTACTGGCTGACGGCCCAGAAGTTTCACTAGACGCCACCACCACATGAAGCAAGTTCAAATCCCCACCTGTGGTGATGCGCAGTCGCCAGCGCGCGTCCGCAGCAAGCACCGCCAAGTTCCTGGACATTGGGCGAGTTTCTCACCGCCGCCACCGGCAAGCTGGGTGCTGCCCTGCCTACCCCTGGGAAATGACCTCGTCGGCCCCTTGTCTTCTCTCCAAGATGAGGCCGATCAGCTTCCAAGTGCACGACAACAACCTCGGGCACCACCGCACCACCCACAACAAAGAGGCGCGCCCACGTCCAGGTCCTGCGCACCCTGGGATTGTTCGACCTCAACGAGAAGATCACGGAGGAAACAATGAGAGCCTACGACAAGGTCTTTGCGATGCCAATACCACTAGACATCTTGCGCGCCATTGCTGCCATTGTCGATAGGGAGATTCCCGCGGACCCTGCAGTGCCGCCTTGCACGGTGCTACCCGGCTGCCCACTGCAGATGTAGCTGCATGCTGCTACATACGATGTTGATCCCGTTCCCCATGTTAGAAAACCTTAAGAATGTCATCTGGAACATGCGCGTGCTAAATTCCAAGGCACGCCGACTTGCCATCCGTACGTTGCTCGTGACAACTAACGCCTCCATTGTATGCTTCCAAAAAACTAAGATCAATTTGTTCTACTCGAGCTTGATCCTGGAAACGCTTGGGGCTGATTTCGATGACTTCACGTACCTCCCTGCGGATGGAACCCATGGTGGCATCCTCCTTGCGTGGCAGAGTAGGACGGTGTCCATCACCGACCCCATTTTCACCACCAACACCCTCTCCGCCAAGGTCACCACCTCCGGCACCGTGCCCTGGTGGATCACCGTAGGCTACGAACCGCAAGAGGATGCTGACAAGACTGAGTTCCTCCGGTGATGTGGGCATTACCATTCGGGTAACCAATATTGTGCTACCTCCTACGGCCCAGCCAGGGGCCCATGAATATCATCTGCTAACCAAGGTGGGCCGTTATGTCGGTTCCCGTAAGGAATTCTTGAACAACAAGGCAAGGAGACGAAGGAACAAGGAAAGTTTAGTTATAGCACTCTTTGTAACCTAGTCGTACTCAAGCAGACCTCTCGAGACATGGCTCACAATATAAGTGCTAGGATAGAGGCTGCCGAAGGATACACAATCAATCTAGCCATAAACACCGCAAGTCGAGAGTTAGGTCATACACAAATCTAGCTTCTCGTCGAGTTCTTAGTCATAGCCTTTGGCTACCCCATTGTAACCCGATATTCACAATAATCAAGATCAGACAAGCAGGAAGTAAGGGTTTTACCTCATCGAGGGCCCCGAACCTGGGTAAATCTCTCTCCCCGTTTGTTTGGTATCCGATGTCTCGTGTTAGCCTGCAAGATTCCGTCAACCCTAAGCCCCTCAAGGTGGGCATTGCCGAGGAGAACCCTCGACAATTGGCACCGTCTGTGGGAAGCCTGTTGGCATAGGTCTCGGCATCGACTCCTTCGACCATGCTATCAGCAGCTTCATCATCATCGCTAGCGGTATCGTCGGCCCCTTCGACACCAAGTTTAGGAAACTCGATTCGATTCGGGTCCTTCAAATTCACGCCGCATGACAACTCGTATTGCTCGACCTTTTCAGATCTGCAAGGAGGACTGGGCATGCCATTTGGGAGCATCCACTATAACATCAACACTGATGGAAACCTTCGGTTACCCGAGCCGTTCGTCTCCAGATCGGCAAGGGCACCATCCTCATCAGCGACGGGATCGACTACGTCAGCATCAGTCGATCTGTCGGCTGGATTGACCGCATCGACAAACTCTTCACCGCCGTCGACCCCTCGATCAATGTCATCCATGTCTGTTGGATCCGATAATTCTATGTCATCCGACATGACTTCATATTACCGTACAAATTGCGATACCAGGCATGTGTTAGGCTCAGATGGTACACCGTTCCTCTGTAGCGCAAATTATTCTTCGGGTGAAGAAAGTATCGACAGCATCGTCAGGACAACTACCTAGAGGGCGGTGCATCACCAGATCTATGCCACCCTCAGTGCGGCAAACGGAGGAGAAGGTGGAGAATGCACGCCACACGCTGGTAGGCTCCGTAACCCTGAAAATAGCGCCAGCAACGATGACAGCGATAACACTATCGCCGAAGAAGAGTGGGTGGCGGCCCGAGCTGCAATACTAAACAATACTGGGCTTCCTTCTGGGACCTCAGTAGGGACCCTTAATGCGTACCGTTCCATACTAGAGATAAATCGAGTACGGCTGTCGAATGAACAGGCAACTCTCGTTCGGCGTTGGGTTGTGGCCGATCAATCTAGCGAACGGCGGAGGGCCTCACAGGCAGGCGCGTCTCGAAGTAATCAAGGTTCATGACGATATCGAGCAAGGATGCCTCGGCTTTCGGAAGAGGATGCAAGGGAAATAACTTTGAACATGTCCAAATCTTTTATGACTCCGGACACCGCGGGCATGTTGAAGCCGAAAACCGTTGAAGGAGCCACGACCAATCTCGCAGCATACTTAATCAATCAGCAACCACCACCCGAAGGGCCCATGGCGCAAGCTCATCGGGGTGCTCTGGAGAGCCCCGTAATCCTTGGAGACAAACTTGTTCCTCGAAAAGAAAAGTCCACGCATCAGGGCAGCGGCTCCAAACATCGTTCGAGAGACGCCCGGGATGACATTACTCAAAGTAGGATCGATAAAGCTCAGCGGCGACGAGCCGCAAGAGGAGGATATGACAGCATTGATTCCTAAGAAACTCAGGAGTACGACGACGAGATGCGAGGGGCCGACTGCTTGAGTTATAAAATTCGAGAGACAATGCCACCCAAAAGGTTCAAACCCACTCCCACTAATGCTGCCAAATACGATGGACAACAGGAGCCGAGATCTTGGATAGACGATTATGTGCAAACCGTAATTTTACACAAAGAGAATCAGATAGCGGCAATGCAATGCTTGCAGCTTTACCTGAAGGATTCGGCACACGCTTGGTTGAGAGGTTTACCTAAAGACTCCATCAAGTCATGGGAGGACCTGGTCGACGCTTTCATCAAAAACTTTTAAGCAACTTACAAAAGGCCTGTCGGAATCGAGGAATTACGTGACTGCCAGCAGAAGCAAAAAGAGTCGATGCAGGCGTACATCAGAAGGTTTACCAATCTGTTGAACACTGCCGAAGACGTCTCAGTCGACAGAGCAATCGACGCCTTCAGCGATGGCATTCGGCGGGAAGCATACATTGAAGAGCTTGGTCGAAAGAAACCAAAAACTATCACCAAGTTGATGGAAATCGCCAACAGTTGGGCTGATGGAGAAGATAATGTGAGAAAATCGCATCCACGCAGCGACGACGAAGATGATGATCACCTGAGGCATGACTCGGGTGGTCGAAAAGATCGGCGCAAGAGGAGGAAAGATCGCGGATACGATGACACTAACATGGTAGCTGCTGGATATTCTGATCGACGAGATAATCGGTATGACGACAGGTTCGACGATCGGCAGGATAATCGTGACAATTCGGGAAACCGTGGCAATTACAAAGGACGACCTTCAAGGGTCCCAGAACTACCTTTTGCCAAACAGTTAAACGCTCCCTGTTATCTACATTCATATATCGACTCCAAGGATGACAAAAAGAAATCGAGTCATCTGCTCAAAGATTGTCGGCAGTTCATCGAGATGCAGAAATTTATTCAGGGGACACAACAGCCAAATCCACCACCACCACCACCACCTCAGCATCAAGTTCAGCAAGTACTGCCTCATAACCCCAATGAGTCATTTCCTCCACCAAGAGGACAGATGAGTATGATTCACAGATCTGGTGTTTCAAGAAGAGAGATGAAGAAACTTACACAGGAAATCAACCTCGCAGAAAGCATCATGGCAAATATCCCAGAATATGTCGAATGGTCATCATAGAGTATCCTGTTCAGTAGAGCAGATCACCTGATGACCATCCCAAAGCCAGGTCATGCTGCCTTGGTAGTCGAGGCTCAAATAGGAGGATTTAGTATGAGCAAAGTGTTCATGGATGGTGGAAGCGGATTGAACTTGTTGTTCGCTAACACAGCCAAGAACATGGAGATTACCATGAAGATGCTAGAAGATTCTGATACATGTTTCCACGGCATCCTTCCTACTTTACCAGCATATTCTCTCGACAAGGTCTCTCTGAATGTTGTCCTTGGGAAACCTGATAATTTCATGAAAGAAATGATTGAATTTGAAGTAGTAAATTGGGAATTGCAGTACCATGCTATACTTGGTAGACCAGCGTACGCCAAGTTTATGGTTGTGCCACATTATGCTTATCTCAAGCTCAAGATGTCAGGCAACAATGAAACAAACATCACAGTACATGGAAGTTTTTCTTGTTCAGATAACCGTGACCGCGAATTTCAAAGGATTGCTACAAAATTTGGGATGAAACAGGATGTTATCGACTACCCGTCCAAGCAACTCACCTCTCCTGAAGACGACAAGATGAAGAAGTCGAAAAAGAAACCAAATGACACTACATTAGGGGTATCATCGGTTGGACCCTCAAAGATGGATGACAAGGCCTCAGTCGAAGATACTAATACTTTTGCGCTTCCTGCCAGCACTTCTAATGAAATCATCGGCATCTCCAAAGTCACTAGCCCTATCGACAAGGCTCAAGATAAGAAGAATCCTCCTCTTGTTTAAAAACAAGACTAGCAGCGCTATGCGCTTCTTAGCCGCATAATCTTTAGTTTAACTTACTAATAAAGATTCAAGTTTCGTTTCTTTCGGATACCTGAACAAGTTCATCAAGACTACACCTGCTTTTACCATCTAAAAAACCTCTGAAACACGAGTTCTGCAATAGAAGGCAAAACAAGAGGAACTTTTACATACACATATCCTTTCGCTAAAGCCTCAAGATTACGAGAGTGCTGTAAATAGCAAGGATACACAATCATATACTTACAAACAAGGCCCATGACGGTACTTTAAACTACAGAAGTATCAACGGGCGATGGAGTCTATGGCAGGCACAGCCCCTTCGATTTAATTCAAGGGAAGCCGCCCAAACATACATCATCGGTTGAAGCGAAGTTGCACATTACTACGGGTTCAGCAAACCTGCAACAAAGAGCTGATCAGTCGAAGATTTTCCTCTGATAAACTTACAAACAATGGCATCCACGATGCTCAAGGAGCATTGAACTGCCCCTTGAAACAAATGACAATGTGTCAACGACACCTGAAGAAGAATTCGTATTTTGCTAAGCATAATAAAATACGATAGTTACAACATACACGTACTACACCCGAACAATCGGGTACAGAAAAATATCGACAACATAAGTATCATTACAAAACTACAAATGTTTTTCAAGAACATTATACTGGATTCTCTACTTCAACATCCGCCTTTGAAGCATCTTCCAACCTTTCGATTGCAATAACGGCAGAAATTTTTGCCTTAGCAAAAAGATGTCCTATATTTCCATCGGCATTTGCAATAGCCATCAAATTTGTCGTAGGAAGCCTTGACAGCACAAGGGCAAAGACGCGGCTCCAACAATAAGTTGGGCTCGAACATGACTCTAGATTTTCTTGACATTGCTGAACTTGGACATTAATGTCAACAGTGTTGGTGGAAATTCATTCAAAGGGAACATAGTCTTACAGATCATCCTCAGTCCAGTATAGCATTTGTCAAAAAACCGATGTACTTGCTGCACCCCATATTGAAATTTAGCAACTGTGTCAGCTTTTGACTGATTCTTCTAGAAGACTTCGTCAAAACGGGCCAAGTTGGTCAAAGCATCCACGCGTTCATGCACACGGGTGTTCTCTTCAGATAAATTCAGAGCTATGTCTATCGAGGAAGATGGTTGATATATCATAAGGTCTTGTCGATAGCATTAAAGGAACTAAAAAAGAAAAAAAAACAAGAGAGGAGGAGAGCGAAGGAAGGAGTTGCAAGAACTTACAGTTCAAACTTTCCGTTGCTTTCTGTAATTCAGACATTGCGTAGCGCTCTGCTTCACTGGCCAGTTCACTCTTCCTCCTTATAATGGCATCCATACCATGGAGGACTCACATATCTTATTCCAATTGATGGATGCGCGCTCGCATCTGCCGAAGCCGATCATTTTCAGCATCACCAGCCGAAGAACTTTCAGTAAACAAAGGTACAGGAGTCACCTGCAAAAATGCATCATTTATTGTACAGAAGGAGGTTGTCCCTCTCAGCTTCGGATGTAGCCCTCAGAGCTTCCTCCTCCTTCAGTTTACTTCTTAGCTGCTTAAGCTCTTCCTTTAGAGAATCTGCGTGCTGGCGAGCTTCGGCAGCTATTCTCACTACATTGTCAAGCTTTGAAGATGTAGACTCAACTTTTTTTTCAAGTCGAGTCTTGTCAGCCTCAAGCGAGGTGAATTGAGAAGAAAAAGCTTCCAAAGTTGCGATAATCGTTTGGAGATACTATAAAAGAAAAAGGAAAGAAAAGCATCTGTTAAACAACAATAGTGTTCTTGTCAAAAGGTTTTGATTAGCTATTGATAGTTAAACTTAGACTCAGGGGCTGCTAAGAAGCAGGTCTTCACCAAGAAAGATAAAAAAACTTACAGGTCGAGCTAAAGGAGAAGGAGCAGCTGCAGCGACGGTAGTCGAGGGAATCTCCTTCCCTTTAGAAAGGGAAGAAGCTGTCGAAAGTTGAGCTGCCGGCGCTGCCTTGGTGAAGGTTGCTTTGGCCTTCTTCAATGGAGGCTCAACGAAGCCTTCATCACTGACAGCATACGAATCAATCAAAATAAATACTAGAGTGCAAAGGAATTCTTGGAGCAATGTAAGAGACTTACAGATCAAGTAAATCATCCTCATCGGCGAAACCACCAGACGATCTTTTTGGAGGCTGCATGTTGGCCTTATCCGTAGCTGCATCAACAAAGTCAGCACGATCAGCATCATCGTCGTGATTTGACTCCACTATGTCACTTATTTCATCAGCAAAGGATTTAGGGTCCAAAGAAAAAGCTTCAGGATTCGCAGGATCGTTGTCTTCATCTTCGTGGCTTGCGTTTTCTTCGGTATGGGACTCTGCAGGAATGGAAGAACTTCTCCCATCAAGATTGTCATCAGTTATATTCATAAAACACTCGGTAGCTACTGGACCTGTCGGAGAAAATGAAAGTCTTAGTACAAAGAAACGAGAGCATATCGAGTGCAGCAATCGTTGTAAATATAAAAGAGAAGCTACCTCGTTCGGCGGATGGTCGGCATCGAATGGAGTTTGAGGGGACAGAAGTGGGATCGAATCTTCTTGGCTAAAGTGGGTCAAATGACTGACTTCATCTAGTAATTCTTTTTCGGACAGTTCGACGACGTTTACTCTGGTTACATCCATGGAGACTGAATATAACCACATCTGGTAGGCTCTAGACATGACTGGTTGAATTCGACGTCTCAAGAAAACAGCTGCTATCTCAGTGCCCATCATAGTTTGACCCTCGGATTCCTTGATTGAAGAACTCTATCAAATAATCTATCGACTTCCGGTTTCTCCTCGGATGACAGAATATTCTTCCAAGATCTTTTAGGCACGGCTTCGAGGACGTCGACAAATTTTAGCAGCTGCATGTTGGCTACTACCGAATCCTTGATGTAAAACCACTTCAACCTCCATCCTTGAACAGACTCTCTCATTGGGAAGTTAAAATAGTTCACTTCCTTACGAACGACAAATCCAACCCCAGGGGTGACAAAGGAGCCACTACTCAGTTGTAGCGTTTCACGAAGAAGATGTTTTTCCACAAACCGAGGTGAGGTTCAATACCCAGGAAAGCCTCACATAGGGTGACGAAAATAGCAAGGTGAAGAATCGAGTTGGGGGTCAATTGTCATAATTGGATCTCATAAATGTGAAGAAGATGCCGGAGGAACTCATGGGCAGGGAGAGAAAGCCCACAGTACAGAAAAGACATGAACATCACAGTAAAACCGGTGGGAGGGTTAGGGCGTGAAGCCGAACTTGGGAGAATGACGTTCTCCTCGTCGGCCGAAATTATGCCGAGACTTCGAGCCTTTTTCTCGTCGCGCTTGGTCGTCGTTGAAGCAGGCCAATCGCCGGGCGCGGGTCCTGCGGTGGAAGTCTCCCGCACGGGTGGTGCATAAGATGATGCAGAAACCTCCGATGCGCTCTTTCCCGCCGCGCCAGATGTGGCTTTAGCAGCGGCACCGCTGGTCGCGGCGCTGGCGGCGAGCGTGGGGTTCTTCTTCTTCACCATCATCGAGGGAAGTGGAGGAAGGTCTAAGAACGACGGTGGCGGTGCAACGATTTTGAGGAGAAAGGGGGAACGAGGAAGAAGGGCCGTAAGAAGAGAGAATGGAAAGGGTAAACTTCGGTTTTCACAATTATAAAGTAAAAGTTAATCAAAGGGGATCTGGAATTAGGTCACCACGTGTCATTGCGTTTATCTTACCAAGAGGACTTTCTCTCACTATGCACTAGTCATTTCTTAACTGACCACGCGGAAATAGTGTGGGCCCATCAGGTCATGTCACGTCAATCAAATTACCGCAGTGGTTACATCATCAATGATGTCATCAAGAAGCATCCGAAGAAATCTACAACATTCGAGTGGAACAACTTGAGTCTACGCGCGGTTGCAAACACCCGTGCCTAGATTCGGGGGCTACTCCCATCGGGAGCGCTTGTCGCGCACCCGATAGAAATGATGGACCCGAAGGAATTACGAGAACCAGGATCATGTTTGGGGACTTGATCCTGAGTAGAGTAGCGTTGTTTTGCTATTTGGCAGTTAACCGGCATCAATTGAAGCTGGACACGTTACTCCATATCCCTTGCACTCTATCAACAAGCATGGCTTGACCCGAGGATATTGAAGACCCGATATACGGGAGTTATCGGATGACCACAACAGTTCAAAGAAAATATCGACATACGCTAAAACATTCGAGTAGTACAACTTGAGTCTACGCGCGGTTGCAAGCACCCGTGCCTAGACTCGGGGGCTACTCCCATCGGGAGCGCTTGTCGCGCACCCGATAAAAATGAAGTTTTCAAGGTCAATAGATGATTCGACAGAAGACAACTTTTATTCCCTGCCTGAAGCTATGTTTTGGCCAGTCACTCGGGGGCTACTGATGTGGGCATTACCCTTCGGGTAACTAATATTGTGCTACCTCCTACGGCCCAGCCAGGGGCCCATGAAGATCATCTGCTAACCAAGGTGGGCCATTATGTCGGTTCCCGTAAGGAATTCTTGAAGAACAAGGCAAGGAGACGAAGGAACAAGGAAAGTTTAGTTATAGCACTCTTTGTAACCTAGTCGTACTCAAGCAGACCTCTCGAGACCTGGCTCACAATATAAGGGTCAGGAGAGAGGCCGCCGAAGGATACACAATCAATCTAGCCATAGACACCGCAAGTCGAGAGTTAGGTCATACACAAATCTAGCTTCTCGTCGAGGTCTTAGTCATAGCCTTCGGCTACCCCATTGTAACCCGATATTCACAAAAATCAAGATCAGACAAGCAGGAAGTAAGGGTTTTACCTCATCGAGGGCCCCGAACCTGGGTAAATCTCTCTCCCCGTTTGTTTGGTTTCCGATGTCTCGTGTTAGCCTACAGGATTCCGTCAACCCTAAGCCCCTCAAGGTGGGCATTGCCGAGGAGCACCCTCGACATCCGGGAGTTGCGAGACCTCCATCCCCTATGCCCCGACCCATGGATGTTGTGCGACGACTTCAATCTGATCTATCGGGACGAGGACAAGAGCAATGACCGTTTGGACAGGCGTATGATGGGTAGATTCAGGCGTTGTATCAACAACCTAGCGCTAAAAGAGGTGTACCTCAACGGCCGCCGCTATACGTGGACCAATGGACAACATCCACCGACTCTAGTACTTCTTGACCGTGTCTTATGTATCGCTGACTAGAAGGAGCTTGCTGGCGAGTGCAACCTGAGCTGCCTAGCGTCCGTCGTCTCCGATCATAGCCCACTTCCGCTCGATTGTTCTCCTACGCCACTGACGCACCACCGGTTCCACTTTGAGGAATTCTGGCCGCGCCTCGACGGTTTTTAGGAAACAGTGGCAGCGGCATGGGGCTCGGTCCAGAGTGTCAACTCCTTTGAGCGAATGATGCTGGGACTACAGCCTACTGCAAGGAAACTAACCAGCTAGGCTGCCAAGTCGATCGGGAGCGTGCACCACAAGTTGGCGATCTGTCGTGAGCTCATACTCCGGTTTGACAAGGCCAGGGAGGGCTGCACGCTAACGCCACACGAACTGTGGCTGCACAAAGCTATGAAGCTTTCCCACATTGGCCTTGCATCGCTCGAGCGCACGATCGCACACCAGCGAGCCCGAATCGCAAACCTGAAGGTTGGAGATGCCAATACTGCGTTCTTCCACCAGCAGTGCTCGTTTCGCTGGCAGAAGAACATGATACGTCGTATCACGGTAGGCAACCGTGTGCTCAACCAACCTGCGGAGATGGCCGAGGCGGCTTTCTCGCACTTTGATGACCTGCTTGGCATAGAGTTTTTTGCGGAATTGCACCATAAACCTCGAGCAGCTGATCATGCCATCTGCTGACCTGGCTGAGCTCGATGAGCCATTCTCCGAGGATGAGATCTGGGCCGCGATCAAGCGCCTTCCTACACGCAAAGTGCATGGGCCTGACGGATTCACCGTCGAATTCCTCCGCGCTTGCTAGCCCGTGGTAAAACAATACGTACTCGCCGTCTTCCACCAGCTTGATGATCTACGCGGTCGAGGATTCCATAAGCTCAACTAAGCACTGATTACCCTGCTACCTAAACACCCAGATGAACAGACGCTTGGCGACTATCGCCCCATCAGTCTCGTGCACCTGATATGCAAGGTCGTGGCAAAGGTACTGTCGCTACGGTTGGCACCAAAGCTCAACAGCCTAGTGAGCAAGAACCAGAACGCTTTCATCGGTGGCCGCAGTCAGCATGACAACTTCGTGCTTGTCCGATAGTTCATGCGCCTGCTGCACCATCTACGAGCGCCGAGAGTCATGCTGAAACTCGATATCACCAAGGCTTTTGACACGCTATCCTGGGCGTTCCTCTTCGAGGTGCTCCGACGGTATGGATTTTTGCGACAAATTCCTTGACTGGATTGCGATTCTACTCTCATCCGCGAGCACGCGCGTCCTGTTGAACGGCTGCCCTCGGTCACCGATCTGGCACCGCCGAGGGCTGCGGCAAGGGGACCCCTTTGTCACCACAACTTTTCGTGCTGGCCGTGGACACCCTCGGGAGGCTGGTCACGCATGCGGCCATTGTCGGAATCCTACAAGCGCTCCACCCGACCAAGACAATCCCGGTGGTCTCCCTCTACGCTGACGATGTGGTCATGTTTTGCCATCCCACTGCCGCTGACGCCTACGCCGTCAAGTCGATTTTTCGCCTGTTTGGCAGAGCCTCTGACCTACAGGTCAACTATGAAAAGAACTCGGCGACAGTGCTGAACTTCGAGTGGGATCCTGACGCGGTCATCATTGCGACTTTGGGCTGCCAGCTAGCGGATTTTCCACTGACTTATCTAGGCATTCCACTAACCTTGCGGCGCCGTACCAGAGCTCAGTTCCTGCCCCTGGTGGCCAAGACCGCAACAAAACTTCCGACTTGGAAGTCCAGGCTTATGGATAGATCGGGGCGGCTTACGCTCATCAAAGATGTCCTTGCTGCAATCCCCCTGCACCAGATCCTAGTGCTACAGCCGCCAAAATGCATCATCAAGATGCTGGAGAAAATACAGTGTCGATTCCTATGGGAAGGGCGAGCCGAGGCCAGCGGCGGGCACTGCCATGTCAATTGGTGCACTGTAAGCCGGCCAATCTCGCTAGGTGGTCCCGGCGTCCATGATCTGGAGAGGGTTGGGCTGGCGCTACGCTTACGTTGGTTGTGGCTCAGTAGAACTGACCAAGACAGAGCATGGAGCGGGTTAGACTTGCAATTCACCCAGCAGGAGCGTTGCATGTTCTTCGCCTCCACCTACATGATTGCCGGCGACAGGCAGACCGACAGGTTCTGGGAGGATCGTTGGATCGATGGCCGCTCCGTCAGTCAAATCACACCGGAGCTGTATGCCTGCATCCCCAAGAGATGCTGGAAGGGAACGTGGATCGCCGACGGACTGCATGCGCATCGCTGGGCTCGCGATATTCATGGCGTCATCGGCATTCGCGAGCTCGGCCAATACCTACTGGTTTGGAGGAAGGTGGAGCAATTCACACCCACCAACCAACCAGATCAAATGGTTTGGCGGTGGAATGCTAGCTGCACATATTCCGCCAAGACCTGCTACCTAAGCATGTTCCAAGGTTCCAAAACCTGCGGTGCTTGGAGGCTGATCTGGAGAACCTGGGCACCGCCGCGAGTCAAGTTCTTTCATTGGCTTGCTTACAAGGACCGATGTTGGACAGCAGAGCGACTGCAGAGACACGGCCTACATCATCACCCCAGATGTCACCTCTGCGACCAGGAACCGGAATCGATGCGTCACCTACTGCTAGCATGCCCCTTATCGAGGCATGTCTGGCACGACACCCTAGCATTGCTCAAGCTCACCTGCAAACCACCTGACAATGAGCTCACGCTCAGCGAATGGTGGATCATGGCAAGGCAAGCAACTCCGAAGCAAATGCGCAAGGGTCTTGCCACTGTGACGATGCTCATCCCCTGGTTGATCTGGAATCACCGAAACGCTTGCGTCTTTGAGGGAGAAAGGCTTACAGTCCAACGCGCGTGTGAGCAGTTTAGGGTAGAAGCGACGCTTTGGGTGAGAGCCGGTGCGGCTGGCCTTCGTGCTATCTTACCCACAGACTGAGATGTGCACTGATTTCATGTATCTGTAAGCCCCTTTGGAGGCTAACATTTGTAACTAACTCTTCTTTGCAATGAAATGAAACGCAATATCATTGCGTTTTCTCAAAAAATAGTCGTCAGCATCACTTTTTAGCATCAGGAGGCGGCCGCGAGGGTGGCTCTAGAGAAATGGCCAATTCGAGGTTTCCGTGGGACGGACTCTGGAATGCTTTGACTGACGCATCCAATCAGGCATTCACGCCGTAAAGAAATCTATGGCGCGTAGCCGCGTAGGAAGGACCCACGTGATGTCATCGCACAGGAGCTCTGAAAGAAAAGAAAAGAAAAGAGAAATATTTGACCGGAGCCTCCACTGTTCGCGCGCAGCCTCTGTCTGCAAATGAGCGGCGCTTTGTGCTCCCATCCCCATGCACGCACGCGCAGCAAAGAAAAATGGCAAATCTCCGACTCCATCGGCCATTGACGTCCTCTCCCTCCTTTCCTCCTCTTTGTCCTTGACCCCGTCTTCAGTTTATCTGCGTCACCCTCTCGACCGTTCCCCTCCTTTGCTCGACCCGTTCCCCGGCCGCCTCTCATCCCGGCCGACGTCTCAGGGTCAATCAAAAATAAAGGCAACGGCCGGCCGCCGGTGATTGAGCATCGACGGCGACCAGGCTAGCTAGGGTGGGTCGGCAGCAGCCATGGGCGGGGGAGGAGGGGGCGGCAACACGAGGGAGCTCGACCAGACACCGACATGGGCCGTCGCCTCCGTCTGTGGCGTCATCGTCCTCATTTCCATCCTCCTCGAGAAGGGCCTCCACAAAGTCGGAGAGGTCCGTCATGTCGATCGCCTTGCAATGTAGTATGTCTGTGCTGCTCTGTCTGCTCTGTTCAAATGCATGAATGGTGTTCTCTTGCGGCATGCAGTTCTTCGCGCACAGGAAGAAGAAGGCCATGGTCGAAGCCCTTGAGAAGGTCAAGACAGGTGAGCAAGAGGAAGACCACCGATGGTTAACTAATGGCTGTCGATGCATGAATTAACTAACGGATACGAATGGCGGGAGTGCAGAGCTGATGGTGCTGGGGTTCATTTCGCTGCTGCTGGTGTTCGGGCAGAACTACATCATCAAGATCTGCATCTCGGAGGCGGCCGCCGACACCATGCTCCCCTGCCGTCTCAAGAAGTCCACCATTGAAGCCGAGACCAAAGCGGACCACGGGGTCAACGCCGGCGTCGCCGAGGGTGGTGCGCACGCAACGGCGGAGCACCTCAGCCTCGGCGGCCATCCCTTCACCGCCGCCGCCTCCTTCAGCGTCCCCCACAGGATGCTCTCCGGCGGCGAGGCCAATATGAAAACCAAATGCCCTCCGGTACTCATCACCACCACCATCACAATCTCGATTACTCTGAACAAAGTCTTTGCATCCGGCTGTACACGTATCCAAATTACAGCAAAACAAATTGGGCCTGAGACTCTGTGCCAATAAATTGCAGGGAAAGGTGTCGCTCATCTCCATAAACGCGCTGCACCAGCTGCACATCTTCATCTTCTTCCTGGCCGTGTTCCATGTCAGCTACAGTGCCATCACCATGGCACTCGGCAGGGCCAAGGTACCTATGGAAAATCTCATGATTAATCTATTTTTTCAGTTATTGGTGGTGTGAGTGGTGCTTGATGATGTTTTGTCTTGCAGATACGAGCATGGAAGGAGTGGGAGAAAGAGGCGGCGGGAAAAGATTTCGAGTTCTCCAACGGTACATCAGCTTTTCCATTCAGAAATACACATTCACCTCTTATTACAATCTCTGAATTAACGGCGACGCAATTGCTGCTGCAGATCCGACGAAATTCAGGTTTACCCACGAGACATCGTTCGTCAGGCAGCACATGAACGTCCTGAACAAGACCCCGGCCTCGTTTTACATCGTAAGATTACAGTGAACGATTTCCTTTCTGAAGCTCAAGAGCTAGCACATGCACAAACTGAACCTGACATATGATCCGTGGAACTCTGTCTGAACGCAGAGCAACTTCTTCAGGCAGTTCTTCAGGTCTGTCCGGAGGGCCGACTACTGCGCGCTGCGCCACAGTTTCGTCAATGTAAGTAGCAACCAGTAATCCGTGTCATTTTTAGCTGCTAGAAATTCTTCTTCATGTTTCTGCTGATTTAGTCATGTCCTTGCTGTTGCAGGTTCATTTGGCTCCCGGCAGCAAGTTTGATTTCCAGAAGTACATCAAGCGGTCTCTCGAGGACGATTTCAAAGTCATCGTCGGGATCAGGTGCACCAACAAAACTTTTTCCACTGCCATTGATCTATTATAATAGTTACATACTACCTCTTTGCTAAACCTTTTGCTGTTTTTGGTTTGCAGCCCTACTCTGTGGGCTTCTGCGCTCATCTTCCTGCTCATCAACATCAACGGTGAGTGAGTCAGTTAATTGCATTCCTTGAACAAGGTACTGTGTGATTTCATGTTGACACTAATGGATGTCTACCAATATCAGGACTGCACACCATGCTCTGGATCTCCATAATGCCCCTTATTGTAAGTGAAATTTGAACCAGGGTTGATTGATTTTCAACATGAAAAAATGATGCTCTTGCTACATACTGTATATGGTTGATTGGTTGGTTGATGGCTGCAGATCATCCTGTCAGTGGGCACGAAGCTGCAGGGGATCATCTGCCGCATGGCGATCGACATCACGGAGCGGCACGCGGTGATCCAGGGGATCCCGCTGGTGCAGGTCAGCGACAGCTACTTCTGGTTCAGCCGACCCACCTTCGTCCTCTTCCTCATCCACTTCACGCTCTTCCAGAACGGATTCCAGATCATCTACTTCGTCTGGATCTTGGTAATTTAACTTTCCATCTCCATATATCATCTCTGCGATCTGGATCGATTGTTCGAATGATTTGTGAGCTGCGTACGTGCAGTACGAGTACGGGATGGACTCTTGCTTCAACGATTCAAAGCAGTTCGTCTTCATGCGTCTCTGCCTCGGGTAAACCAAGCAACCAACTAACCAAATCTCTCTCAGTTGTGATCGATCTGTAATTCTTCATGCATATACTTGGAGTAGATGAACGGATTGATTTTGTCTGTCACGCAGGGCGGTGGTGCAGGTGCTGTGCAGCTACGTGACGCTACCGCTGTACGCGCTGGTGTCGCAGATGGGATCCACGATGAAGCAGTCTATCTTCGACGACCAGACCTCCAAGGCGCTCAAGAACTGGCGCGCCGGCGTCAAGAAGAAACCGGCGGACAAATCAAAGCACGGCGGGTCGCCCTCGGGGAGTCCGCAAGCCGGAAGTCCCAGGGGCGAAGACAGCAGCGGCATCGCGCTCACGGAGAGGAAGGACGGCGACACGGGGCAGGAGGCCGGCGCCGCCAAGAAAGGGGAGGATGGTGACTACGAATCCGTCAAGCTCGAGCCGTGATCATCCAGCAGAGCAGAGTGACCCCACATGATTCATTGGGGTGATTATGTATAGATCCATCGATCGACTGCTTAATTCTTTTGTACAAGTACGTTAGCAGCAACAGTTCGCAACACGTATATGCATGTGTGTATGTATATTTATGCATAGGTTACGTAGGACATGCTGGATGGGAGGAGTTTAAGTCTTTTTCTTGTTATACACTTCTACAGTTTGAGTGGTTGTTGTATTCATGTCGACCAATGTATTGTTAATTTGTATTTAAGGTGTAATTGCAGTTCAACAGATATGAATGACAGTCTCAACAATTGGGCTCATGTGGGCTTCTTTTGTTTATGTATCTCATCTCTAATTTGCGGCGTCGATGTACCTTATTAGTTCATGTTGCTCGATGGCGGCGATGGCGACAAATCTTCCCAATCCTAGTCTGGAGACACTATCTCTACGGAGCACAAAGTCTGCGGGCTTTGGCTAGGCTCCCCATGACATGCTCCAGTGATAGTGTCGCCCCGCTCAATGTAGGGTATGAGTGACCGACATATGTATGTCGCAAAGGTGTGTGCAACGACAGATTAAGTGACTCTATTTTTCCCGATGTGTTGGTTCAGACCTTTCCTAACACGCCTTATGTGATTGGTCAGCCGACTCTACATGGGTGGATCCTCAATTTCACAGGCTAGGCCTAACAAAGGGTCCCGGTCCTCGGATCGGTGTTGATGTTGGGTTTCACAAGGTGATTCTCTATGACATGTTGTGCATGTATAACTCCAGTTGTGTTTCTTATGTCCGGGAATGTTTTTTTCTTCATCAATGTTGCATTGTTTTCTATTTTATTCCTAATTTAAATGGATAAAAAATTGTGCCACATTCAGAAAACTTTCCATGCTTTTTCTTGCCCCCGTTGATGTTTGCATATTTCCTACTAAGTTTCTCTTTCATATTTGGATAAATACATCCTTTTCAGTTCGCGGTTGTCGAGGTGATGAAGCGCTTCCTTTCTGATTATGCTTATCTTCGATGGTATACATAATTTTGGAAGTTTTGGCTATGTGGGGTGAATTGCCAGTAGATCTTGCTGCTTCATGCTTCATGCAATGATGTGTCCCCCCCGCCCCCCCCCCCCATGTTTTCGGGTAGCGAAATGTGACATCTCTACATGCTGAAGTGTACCATTTATCAATTCAATAGTTTTACATGTTTCCATGCGTTTGTACATGAAATGTTGATTGTTTTGGGTAGACGCAAGTTTTTTTTACACTTTAACTTCTATATTATGTACCTACTAGTTGAATGCCCGTGCGTTGCTACGATCCCGGTCTTTCAAATATCTTTGATTGTGTACACATGTCACACATGTAAACATAATTCACGAAAAGAGCCACATAGTATTTTAAGAAAAACAGAACTTCACTCGAATGTATCTCGATTATCTTTACTATTATATTGCAGTTCGTACGTCATCAAAAATGTTTGATGTCAAAGATTGGATACATCTTGACCGTCTAATCCTACTAAATGTCCTCTGCTCCATATCTAGTCATCCGTGCCCACAACATCTTCGCTTTACAAAAATATGGCATAGTCATAGGATTGCATAGTCACAGGAGCAATCACGGGATTGCCATATTCACGTGATTGCATAGTCAATATATGGAAACCAATCAAGCGAAGCAATTAGGAATGTAAATCAATTAGGAAATTAAAGCAATTAGCCATGGGATCCCGGAAGGGATGTACATGGAAAGCAATCACCCACATGATCACATGCACATATTTTCAGATGCGGCTTTCCATGTGCCCGTCAAAGTATATAATTCATCTGTGATTCCTTACCTTCCCCTTCCACTTTTCCACTACGCCGCGAGGCCGAGGCGCCGAGTGATGGAGCGACGGGAACAACTGGGAGCAATGGGCGGCGGGGACGCCGCCGTGGCCGTGGTGCTTGTCGAAGCCAGTGGATGAGCTTGTGGAGGCACCTCGATCCATCAATGGATCGATTGACTAATGCGTACGTGGGTGTGGTCGGTCTCTCCCTGCAAAAGCGCTGCACAAGGTGACCTCGATGATACGTCTCAAACGTATCTATAATTTCTTATGTTCCATGCTAGTTTTATGGCAATACTCACAAGTTTTATATACACTTTACATCATTTTGATGCATTTTCCGGTACTAACCTATTAACAAGATGTCGAAGCGCCAGTTCCTGTTTTCCGCTGTTTTTGGTTTCAGAAATCCTCCACAGGAAATATTCTCGGAATTGGACGAAACAAAAGCCCACGGTCTTATTTTCCACGGAGCCTTCCAGAACACCGAAGAGGAGACGAAGAGGGGCCACGAGGCGGCCACACCATAGGGGGGCGCGGCCCCAACCCTAGCCGCGCCGCCATATGGGGTGGGCCCCTCGGGCGTCCCCCGACTCGCCCCTTCGCCTATATAATCCTTCCGTCGCGAAAACCCTAGTACCGAGAGCCACGATACGAGAAAAGTTACTGAGACGCCGCCGCCGTCAACCCCATCTCGGGGGGTTCTGAAGATCGCCTCCGGCACCCTGCCGGAGAGGGGAATCATCACCGGAGGGTGATGTCTACGCACGCTTCTATTCCTGTAGACAGTGTTGGGCCTCCAAGAGCAGAGGTTTGTAGAACAGCAACAAGTTTCCCTTAAGTGAATCACCCAAGGTTTATCGAACTCGGGGAGGTAGAGGTCAAAGATATCCCTCTCAAGCAACCCTGCAATTACGATACAAGAAGTCTCTTGTGTCCCCAACACACCTAATACACTTGTCAGATGTATAGGTGCACTAGTTCGGCGAAGAGATAGTGAAATACAAGTAATATGGATGAATATGAGTGGTAATAGCAATCTGAAATAGAGATGACAGCAAGCAAACATGTAACGGAACTTGTTGGAAACGGTGTTTCAATGCTTAGAAACAAGGCCTAGGGATCATACTTTCACTAGTGGACACTCTCAACAATGATCACATAAATAAATAACTTCTCTTCTCTTATGCTACTTTCAAAGACTCTATTGTTGGATAACAAACACCATTCATTGTGTAGGGCTACGAGAGCACCCTCAAGCCAGAGTTAACAAGCTCCACAACATCATAAAGGAATCACACACGATGCAAACACTGTCACTGTCACACCATGGAGAGTAATTCCGGAGTTCATATTAAAGTAACCTCTAGAGTGCATAGTAATAGTTAACTTCATAATCTACAAGAGATCCAAATCATAACCTACGCCAAGTACTACATGATGCACACACTGTCAACATTACATCATGAAGGAGGAATAGACTACTTTAATAACATCACTAGAGTAGCACATAGATTAATAGTGATACAAAGCTCATGATCACATAAAGATCACATGGGAGAGAGAGATGAACCACATAGCTACCGGTACAGCCCTTAGCCTCGAGGGAGAACTACTCCCTCCTCATCATGGGAGACAGCGATGACGATGAAGATGGCGGTGGTGTCGATGGAGATGCCTTCCGGGGGCAATTCCCCGTCCCGGCGGCGTGCCGGAACAGAGACTTCTGTCCCCCGAACTTGGCTTCGCGATGGCGGCGGGTGCGTAACTTTTCTCGTCCCGTGGCTTCTCTTTTTAGGGTTTTCGAAGCGGAGAGAATATATAGGCGGAAGGGCAGCCTCGGAGGGGTCCCAGGGGACCCACACCATAGGGGGGCGCGCCCCCCCCTTGGTCGCGCCGCCTTGTGGGGTGGGGCCCCCTTGGCTCCCCTATGGCCCCTCTTCGGTGCTCTGGAACCTTCCGTGAAATATAAGATCGTGGGCATTAATTTCGTCCAATTCCGAGAATATTTCCTGTGTATGATTTCTGAAACCAAAAACAGCAGAAAACAGGAACTGGCACTTCGGCATCTTGTTAATAGGTTAGTTCCGGAAAATGCATAAAAACGATATAAAGTATGAATAAAACATGTAGGTATTGTCATAAAACTAGCATGGAACATAAGAAATTATAGATACGTTGGAGACGTATCAAGCATCCCCAAGCTTAGTTCCTACTCGCCCCCGAGTAGGTAAACGATAACAATGATAATTTCTTAAGTGACATGCTACCAACATAATCTTGATCAATACTATTGTAAAGCATATGAGATGAATGAAGTGATTCGAAGCAATGGTAAAGACAATGACTAAACAACTGAGTCATATAGCAAAGACTTTTCATGAATAGTACTTTCAAGACAAGCATCAATAAGTCTTGCATAAGAGTTAACTCATAAAGCAATAGATTCAAAGTAGAAGGCATTGAAGCAACACAAAGGATGATTAAGTTTCAGCAATTGCTTTCAACTTGTAACATGTATATCTCATGGATAGTTGTCAACATAAAGCAATATAACAAGTGCAATAAGTAAACATGTAAGAATCAATGCACATAGTTGACACAAGTGTTTGCTTCTAAGATAGAAGGAAATAGGTAAACTGACTCAACATAAAGTAAAAGAATGGCCCCTTCGCAGAGGGAAGCATGGATTACTATTTTTGTGCTAGAGCTTTTATTTTGAAAACATAGAAACAATTTTGTCAACGGTAGTAATAACTCATATGTGTTATGCATAAGAAATCCTATAAGTTGCAAGCCTCATGCATAGAATACCAATAGTGCTCGCACCTTGTCCTAGTTAGCTTGGATTTACATGGATTATCATTGCATAACATATGTTTCAACCAAGTGTCACAAAGGGGTACCTCTATGCCGCATGTACAAAGTTCCAAGGAGATAAATCGCATTTGATTTCTCGTTTTTGATAGATCTCAACTAAGGACATCCATACCGGGACAACATAGAAAACAGATAATGGAATCCTCTTTAATGCATAAGCATTCAACAACAGATAATATTCTCAATAGATATTGAGGATTAATGTCCAAACTGAAACTTCCACCATGATTCATGGCTTTAGTTAGCGGCCCAATGTTCTTCTCTAACAATATGCATACTCAAACCATTTGATCATGATAAATCGCCCTTACTTCAGACAAGACGAACATGCATAGCAACTCACATGATATTCAACAAAAGTGTAATAGTTGATGGCGTCCCCAGAAACATGGTTACCTCTCAACAAGCAACTTATAAGAAATAAGATACATAAGCTACATATTCTTTACCACAATAGTTTTTAAGGCTATTTTCCCATGAGCTATATATTGCAAAGACAAGGAATGAAATTTTAAAGGTAGCACTCAAGCAATTTACTTTGGAATGGCAGAGAAATACCACATAGTAGGTAGGTATTATGGACACAAATGGCATAGGTTTGGCTCAAGGTTTTGGATGCACGAGAAGTATTCCCTCTCAGTACAAGGCTTGGCTAGCAAGGTTGTTTGAAGCAAACACAAGTATGAACCAGTACAGCAAAACGTACATAAGAACATATTGCAAGCATTATAAGACTCTACACTGTCTTCCTTGTTGTTCAAACACTTCACCGAGAAAATATCTAGACTTTTAGAGAGACCAATCATGCAAACCAAATTTCAACAAGCTCTATGGTAGTTCTTCATTAATAGGTGCAAAGTACATGATGCAAGAGCTTAAACATGATCTATGAGAGCTCAAAACAATTGCCAAGTATCAAATTATTCAAGACCATATACCATTTACCACATGAAGCATTTTCTGTTTCCAACCAAATAGCAATTAACGAAGCGGTTTTCAACTCCACCATGAACATTAAAGATAGAACTAAGAACACCAGTGTTCATATGAAAAAGCGGAGCGTGTCTCTCTCCCACATAAGCATGAATTTATTCAGAGAATGAAAATAACAAAATGAAAATAAAAGCACATAGATGCTCCAAGTAAAGTACATAAGATGTGACGGAATAAAAATATAGTTTCACTAGAGGTGACCTGATAAGTTGTCGATGAAGAAGGGGATGCCTTGGGCATCCCCAAGTTTAGATGCTTCAGTCTCCTTGAAATATGCAGGGATGAACCACGGGGGCATCCCCAAGCTTAGACTTTTCACTCTTCTTGATCATAGTATATCATCCTCCTCTCTTGACCCTTGAAAACTTCCTCCACACCAAACTCAAAACAATCTCATTAGAGGGTTAGTGCATAATCAAAAATTCACATGTTCAGAGGTAACACAATCATTCTTAACACTTCTGGACATTTCCCAAAGCTACTGGAACTTAATGGAACAAAGAAATCCATTCAACATAGCAAAAGAGGCGATGCGAAATAAAAGGCAGAATCTGTCAAAACAGAACAGTCTATAAAGACGAATTTTTCTGGGACACTTAACTTGCTCAGATGAAAAATCTCAAATTGAATGAAAGTTGCGTACGTACTGAGGATCACGCACGTAAATTGGCAGATTTTTATGAGTTACTGATACGTCTCCAACATATCTATAATTTCCGATGTTCCATGCTTGTTTTATGACAATACCAACATGTTTTGTTCACACTTTATATCATTTTTATGCGTTTTCCGGAACTAACCTATTGACGAGATGCCGAAAGGCCGTTTGCTGTTTTCCGCTATTTTTGGTTTCGAAATCCTAGTAAGGAAATATTTTCGGAATCGGACGAAATCAATTCCGGGGATCTTATAATTTCGCGAAGCTTCCGGAGCACGGAGAAAGGCCGAGGGGTGCCGGGGTGGCCCACACCACCCGGCGCGCGGCCCAAGGGGC
>NC_061511.1:79061945-79100279 GCF_022539505.1 Lolium rigidum | reverse complement strand
ATCAGACTTTGACCAATACGATGTACTAAATATGTTTATCAAATCCTACTGGGTTCTAATATATTGAAAATACTATTTTCAAAAATAATCCATACATAGTGAGAAGATACACTTTTTGAACCTTGAGACCAAGATACAAATTTGGCCATCATCTTGTCTCAAAGATGATGGAAGTAAGTGCTAGCTTTTATCATGATTCGTGAGTTCGCTTGGGAACTGTCGTTCTCTTGCATGACCACCATTTGAAGCCTAGGGAGGACAATTGCAGATTTTATAGATGACACTTGAAGCCTAGGGATCCTCTAACGTTGAGAAGCCACGTCAGGGAAAAAAAGGAAGAGAAGTCAGGGTACTGTAGCCTAATCACCCTGTTATGTACCCTAATTAATTAATTTAGGTAATTACTGTAGATGTAAAAAATATATTTTTAATTTTATTACACCAAAAAATTTCCTATACGTAATTAATCTAACTGCATAACACTATTTTTATTATACAAATTAATTTAAATTATTTGGACTTGGATCATAGGGTTTGATAGAAGCAAAGTTAGGCTACTGTAGCTTACCTAACTTTGCTCCTCAAAGTTAGAGGATCCGGTCACATAATATGCTACCTTGCATCATGAGTTCCCTTGTGAACCCTCGTCCTCTAGCATAACCACCATTTGGAGCTTAGGAGAACAACTGCAAATTTTATAAGAAATAATATGTCGTCACATGACCTATTTGTGGTTCATATTTCTGTAAAAATTTTGGCCCGCGACACCTCACATATTATCATGTCTGAATCATATCATCCGTACCAAAAAAATAATAATTATGTTGCTTGTGTGGTGATGTATATATGCGTAAACCTTGACTTGCACTAAAAACCATCGTTCTCTAGCACATTTAGAGCCCAAGAGGAAATCTGCAATTTATGCAAAAGGTAATCTAACACCACTTGAACTATTGTGTGGCTCATTTTCTCTGTCGATATTTTAGGCCACTGGACCTCCCAAACAATCATATACTCCCTCTGTCCCAAAATATAAGGCGTCTAAGGATTAGTTAAAAGTCAATGTTTTTAAAATTTGACCAAGTTTATACACAAAAATATAAATATTTATAATACTAAATCATTATCAATAGATTCACCCTAAAGTATATTTTCTTAATATGTCAATTTGACATTGTAGATGTAAATGTTTTTTTCTAAATATTTGGTCAAAGTTTGTAAGGTTTGACTTTTGAACAATCCTTAGACGCCTTACATTTTGGGACGGAGGGAGTATGAATCATGTTAACCCTTGCAAGAACATGAATGTAGTATGTGCGATGATGTATATGCATGTGTATAGCTTCGCTTGAACTTTTTTTTTTTTTGCTTAGGAGCTTCACTTGAACTAACATGGATATATTTCAAGGAGATTAGTTTCTTGTACACACGAAAATATAAACATAAGCATTTTTACCCGCTGGATATATGTAATGATGAAATTGTACCCCAGAAGTTCTTGAAAGATATTAAGAGAATTTATGCACGTAACTTATGAGGTGAACTATATATGTGTAGAGTACTAGAGTTTGGTTTTACACCTGGAAAGATAGTTCTCAAGATGTTCTAGTACCTGCTTTTAAACAAATCAAACAAATCCCTCTCAACTGATACAGAAAATATGCCCAATTGCAGAAATTCTGCTTCAGTGTACCTTGTAAACAAAGCGTACAAACTCCTATCAAGTAATCCAGAAAAACGCCCAACTGCAGAAATTCCGGTTCTATCTTGTCTGCACTTCTTTTGGATAAAGATCTTATCTGCACTTAAACCAAACATGATTGGTTTGTGATCAAGCTAACTGATCTCATCTGCATCCGCAGTTCCCATGCATATGAAAGATCGTCTCCCTTGCCTTTTATGTGCATGTTGGTCGGCCACTGAAGATTTCATTTTTTGCCGGTGATGGCAGAGGGAGAGAGGGAGGGAGGGAGGGTGAAGCAAATGACGCGGAACTTCTTTGTTTCTGTTAACAATGCAAAGAGAAGCTGAAGCAAATGACGTGAAACTTCTTAGTTTCTGTTAACAATGCAAAGTAAATTTAACGATGGTTGATCGTTAATCCCAGCGCGAGGGCGGTGCACTCGATGCAAGCCTACTTCCACACGTGTATATATGCCCCAAGTGATCAGCGCCGTAACCAGAAGCGGCATCCCCATTATTCTTCTCTCGGGCTCAGGTCTGAGCACGTATTGTGTACATTATCGCATATTCTCTGCATGCATTTGAAAGATTATTTCTTACTTCAGAGTACTGCTCCTTGCTGACGGATATGCAGAAAATTTGCTTATCGGAACTAAGAGTCGACTATGGTGAGACCCATGACGTACGAGGTGAAGTTGTCTTGGCCGGAGGTGGTGGGCTGGACGCTTCTGCAGGCGATGGGCAAGATCCACACCGACAGGCCGGACGTCGCCTTCGAGCTTCACTACGTCGGCGAGAACGTGCCGCCCGGCTTCGACGACAAGCGCGTGCGTCTTTTCCTCAACCGCGATCCCCAAGGCACCGTCGCCCTGACGCCTGTCGTCGGCTAGCCGAGTCTTGCATAGCCAGCATTCGGCGGGCGCTCTCCTTCTGCCTGCATGCGTCCAAGGCTTTCTTGATCTGGTAAAGAATAACAGTGCCGTGTGATCGCCATGTAACCATACTTTTTAAACGGGGACTTCAATTTTAATGTATCCATGATAAATTGAGAATTTCACATGTTAATAGATGAAAGATTGATCAAATTAAGAAATACTATATACGTACTACGTTGTCAAGATACTATGGCTACAGCAAACGAAGCCATGAAGAAGGAAACTCACATATCACATTTGCGATGCAAGTCAAACCATATAAAACACTTACGTACATATTAATGAAAGAGATTTGCTAGTTTTCAGCTAGCTGAGAACTAAGCTAGTGCCAGTTAACTTCTGAAACGTTGGATCTTATTTTGCTTTAAGATTCGTGTATGTCTATATTTGATATTTCTATGGCCTATTTCAGTTGGTTGGTGGATCCTTGGTCTGTTTTGGGCTTTTTAGTGTCCATTCTATTTGCGACATATTAGGCCGGTGCGTGAAGCCTTTTTAGCGTTACAGTTTCCCAGCCCGTAGCATTTTTCCTTGGTCATTGAGGTGGCCAATAGCCACATACAGCTTCCTACTTTCCAATTCTAGCACGACCATGTACATCCCCATTCGCTAGCATATTGCCTGATTAGATGCTAGCTTAGCAACGCGTGTGTCACGCCGTCGCGCCGTGTGTGTGTGTGTGTTTATTAAAAAAATATGTGGGTGTTGGTGTTGCTGAAAGTGAGATCTTAATTTTCAAGTGATATTTTTTCCAATTGCAAGTAGAGTTGTAGCTAATTTTTTTTCCAGTTGCAAGCGGGCTTGTAACTAAGTCCAATTAAAACTGAGATTGTCCACTTGTAAGTGGGGTTGCAACTGAGATATTTATAGTTGCAAGTGGGGTTGCAACTAATTTTTTCAGTTACAAGTGGGGGCGCAACTAATACATTTTTCAAGTTGCAAGTGTGGTTGTAACTGAAATTTTCCAGTTGCAAGTAGAGTTGCAATTGAGACGTTTTCAAGTTGCAAGTGAGATTGTAACTGAAACATTTTCCAGTTGCAAGTAGGATTGCAGCTCAGATGTTTCTAGTTTGCAGCTAGACGTGCGTCTCCTTTGGGTGCCTTCATGGCTGCCGGTGGCGCACCGTGCCCAGACTGGTGGCAGCGCGAGACAGATTTGGGTCCGATCTGGGTCCAGTGGTCCATGGCTGTCCTCATGTGTCTGGTTGGGATGCGGCCTGGGTCGCTCCCCGTGCTCCGGTTTTCGCCTGGAGGCCGCGAGTGGCTTCGTCAGTTTCATGTTCGGCAACCAGACAGTACGTCGTCTTTTCCGTTGTTGGGTAGTGGCGTGGGGGCTTTCAGCGCGACCTTTTAATAAAGGTGGCGTTCCTACGATTTCTCTTGTGGGAAGATAAAGACCTTTCTGAGGCCTTTCCTTCTTGATCTCCAGAGTGTTGAGTTTTGGAAGGTTCCATCGGCGAATGTAACTGTGAACCTACTACCTGGAGTTTTCTGGATTTGGTGGTATTCCGTTGCGCGCACACCCATGTTTTTATTCCGACTGTTTTGTTCTGGAGGGAATGGCACGGAGCTCTACTCTGTGTTGTCATATGGTGACATTTTTGTCCATGATAAAGTCAGAAGCGGAGAATATCATGAATGATGGATTAGAGGACTAGCAATGGAGGTTCAAGTCTTTGCGTTGTTGAGAGGTTTGCTTGATGTTCCGGCCATTGCAGCAGTATGAAAGTGGAGGCGGCAACACATGTGAAGTTCAGAGTCATACCTTTCAGAATGAAAATCTAAGGTCTAGCTTTAATTGGTTGTGTGTGGCAATAAGCTTGTTCAAGACATTGTTTTGAGAGCGGGGGTCATCTTCTGGGTGAAGACCTAAGATCTTTTATCGGACGACGACGATGCTTGTGCACTGTTCCCTTCTTGAAGATGTCGTTTTTGGAGAGCCTGAAATTCAGGTGTTATCTTGGTGGTGGTTGTATTATTATTGCTAGAGCTAGAATATTGTAGTGGGACTTTTAATTCTTAGCGTTTTTTGTTGTGTGTATCTGTGTTGCCGTTAGGTTATTGCGTTGTTTCAGAGACTGGGTGTATTTCATATCTCCTGATATTAATATATTTTCTTTATATTTTTTTACATCGTACTATTCCATACTCCCACTACGATCAACTTATGTGCTATCATAGTATACGCGAGACATCCGTAAAAAAAGTTAAAGGCAAACCAATAAGTCGAAGGAAGTGAAGCAACTGTTCCTAGTTTCTGTAAGAGCATCTCCGGCCGCGTCCCCCAAAGCGTCCCCCAAACCGCGCCGGATTGAGCGTTTGGGGACGTGTTTTGTTCGTGCCGCGTTTGGGGGACGTCGCTCCCCAGCCGCGTCCCCCAAATGCCTCCCCCAAACATTTAAAATACTTTTTTTGGCATTTTTATTTCAATTTCCACAAAAATACATAATTGGGAACGTGGTTTACAGGAAGACACAATTTGGAACATGGTTTTCCACAAACTAATACATAGTTTGAACCATGGTGGACACAAATATAAAATTTTGCAAAAAAACTAAACCTAACTAGGGCCGTGCATCGAAGGTTTCCTGTGTTCGCTGCTAAGAAAGAACACTCGAGGGCACACCCGATCACCCAAGCTCGGAAAATCCAGTGGGAGGATGGTGCCCTTGTTGGTTCTACCGATGATGCGAACATCCAGAAACTTCCGTGCACGTGTTCGCTGCGAAGAAACAACACTCTGCATCATCAGTCGTCCTCCTCGTCGGTGCTGTCGCCGTGGTAGTCCCGGCGGCAGCGCGTCTCGTCGAAGACCTTGACGCTCATGTCCCTGTCGCCGAAGTAGGAGAACAGGAGGATGAAGCTGGCTTCGAGGCTGTGGTGGCGCGCGAACTTCTCCTAGCCGATGTTGAGGTACATCTTGCCGCGCGCGTCGTAGATCACGTCGACGATCCACCGGCAGTAGCCGCACGCAGCCTCCCGCAGATGCATCGTGCGCGGACGGTCGTCGCCGGCGACGTAGTCGGCGAAGGAGTCCGGCAGTCTCTGGATGCCGCGCGGGTCGCCCTTGAGGACGAGGACGAACTCGAACAACATGTCCGGCTCCACGTCCATCTCCGACGATGAAGCCGACGGCGTGGGAGGCGACGGCGAGCGTTCAGCTCTGCCGCGGCCACGACCACGACCACGGCCGCGAGGTCGGCCTCCGCCTCTACCAGACATAGCGTCGAGTCTTGTTGAGATGGTGGCGGCTAGGGTTTGGGAGAGAGGCGCTAGGGTTTGTGTGTGTGAGGGACGATGAGAGGCGGCCCTTTTATAGGCCGGAGGGATACGGAGGAGCGGTGGCGCTCATTAACGCCGGCACGCAGAGCTAGGCACGACGGGACGCGTCGCTGCGCCTCTGCGGGAACTGCACCGTCGCTGCGGGAACTGCACCGTCGCTGCAAAGCCAATAACTTCCATCGCGAGGTAGGCGACGGTTAGGTTAAAATTTATTGTGCCGCTGACGAGTCGGCCCCGCCACTCCCCGCCTCGCTTTTCGGTGTGTCCGGCGTCCCCGGAGCGTCCCCTGTGGGATGGGGACGGGCTCGGGGCGCCGGACACCGTATCGGGACGCGCCGGACAAAATTCGGGTTTGGGGGACGCGGCTGGAACGTTTTTTTGGTCCGACGCATCCCAAATTGCTTTGGGGACGCTTTGGAGGACGCGGCTTGAGATGCTCTAAACCGCGATGTACGGGTTTCGTCAAAAACCAAAAGCACTCCGATATGGGCGTTAATCCCAGCGAGGGCGATGTACTCAATGTGTGCTTAATCGAACGTATATATATACTGAACACACGTATCAGCGAAACAGCAATCATAATCTTGATAGCCATTTTTCATCTCTCGTTCTCTTCCTGTTCTTCCACTAGCGAGCGAGCAGAGTGCGTTCTCGTGGTTGAGGAGCAGGGCATGGGAAGAGCCATGACCGACGCGCTGAAGTTTTCTTGGCCGGATGTGGTGGGGTGGGCTTATACACTGGCGGAGGGCCGGATCCAGGGCGACCGACCGGACGTCTACGTCGAGCTCCACTATGTGGGCGACAACGTGCAGCCGGGGTTCGACCCGACGCGCGTCCGGCTCTTCATCAACCACGACTTCCTCGGCACCGTTGCCCAAATGCCCATCGTCGGCTAGCAAGCATGCATTATTACCTATATAAAAGTTGATCCCATCTGCTAAAATCTTAGCGTTTTGGGTACTGTTTACGAACAGTTACCACCAATTAGCGATCGACGCGTGCGTAACGTGCGACTTTTTTCTTCTCTTGATTTTACATAGTAAAAAAGCCGAGCTCGATCAAAGGCGATCGAGCCATCCAGATATTTCTCCTTGAGGCGACTAACCATGATCGCCCCCGCCCGGCAGCCACGCGTCATCGATCTGGATGGTTCCATCCAACCGGCAGCTGCAAAGCGGTGTGTACTATTTCTTCTTTCAAGCGATAGGGCGGCCGTTGTGCCCGTGTCTTCTTCTCTCCAATGCTCTTTTCTTCCCCATTGGCAATTGCCATCCTCCACGTCGCCCTCTCTGGGCACCATGCTGCCTACTGAGCTGCATGACACGCTCCCGAGTTGGTTGATGGCGTCGAGGAGGAGTTCGGGGTTCTCCATTTCTTCCCGCTAGCGGCGCGGTGGAGGACGAGGCAGCCATCCCCGTGGTCGGCCCCATCTCTCAGGTGGAGAAAAGGCGTGCGCGTGGTGGCCGGCGAAGCGGCGGGATTGGATTGGGGGTGGATCTCCAGCCTCCTCTCTCGGTGGAACCGGCGATGAAGGCCGGCGACCTCCTCTCTCCCTTGGCGCCATGGGGGGCGTGTCGCTTGGCTGAGGACAGGAAGCGGGAGGAGGGAGGCGGCAGGTGCGTGCCGGCCTTCTTCTCCACCCCAGCCTACAGCAGCACAGTTCTGATAGTCATGTGAAGCACCCTCCCCGATGGCCAGCGCGTGTGATTCGGCAAAACAGACCACCACCTGCAGGTCGATCTCTTTTCCCCAATGCTTTCTACATGGTTTTAAGTCCCCATTGTTCGGTAGATCGAGGATTATAGTTGGCCCCGAATGATTGGCACAAAAGGTCCACACATACTAGGTGCTCTGGTTGTGATTTTGATGCCTAACAGGTGTTTGTTGCTGTGAGTATAAGAACCAAATCAGTATTTTCAGATTTTTCATTTGCTCCATGAAATCTGAACTGATTTAGGATCAAATTAGTCACACTGATGAAGTGGACGAGCCACTTTCTATGAATGCAAATTGACATAAGAAAACCCCAGTTGTTTGTTTTATCTGGAAGCTTTTGAACAGAAACTAAAACCTTAGCTGAACTAACATATAAAGAGGATTCAGAGGATTAAGGTCAGTTCCTTTTGCGATGGCTTCATTGATTTCTGCTAGCTCTGTTCACTAGATTCTGTAGTGTAGCACTTTTGTTATTTTTTTTGCAATATAGATATTGACTTTGCATCTTCTGATAAGTTTTCCACTCCTTTTTGGACTATACTAAAAATGCAATAGGTCACTAGATGGACTACAAACTAGATATGGCATGCCTTATGGTCAGTAATCATAGTACTATATCACTGACATCAGAGGCTACATCATGCCTTATTGGTCAGTAATGATAGTACTATATCACTGATATGAAAGGCTCATCGTTAGTTTTGGTTACTAAATTAGAAATGTTACCATCTTTACCAGCAAGGGCACCGTGCATTCGCTTCTACTGTCGCTGTGTTCATTCTGATGCGCCGGGGCAAGACCTTCCCGGGCCTGCTCGACCTAAAAGTTCTCTCTCTCTCCAGTAGCCTGGTGAGGAGTAGTACTGTGGTGTTTCATGGGCTATGAACTCACTGTCGGCGGCATACAGTTACAAGGGCCAGACTTGCTCGCCCTTCTCGATTCCTATCTTTTTCTTTACGAGGTTCTGTACTCCGCATCTAGATTACTCTGAAAGGCTGACGTTCTGATCGTTTCGTTTTTTCACCAAGGAAATCATGACAAATATTTATAAGTTGCTGCTGCTAAAATTTGGTAACCACTACTTAATTTTCTTTCTCAAAATTTCTTTGCGATTGTTATAATCTAATTCATTCCAGGAAAAAAATCAAACATGGATGAACTTTGTTTTGATACAGCCAGTATTTTTGTAGTAGTGATCCCTGTCCAAAAGACCACATGAATTATATGAAGGCTTAGTGATTTAGATCCTACTTTTAGGATGTGACATGTAATACTGATTCTATGTGGCAGCACGCAGACTTAGCCTTAGTGTACAAGAAAGGAAGTGACTCAATCCCCTATTATCTGTGTTGTGTGCTACGGGGAGGTACTTTGCTCTATCTTTTTGTAGGAGTGCATTCTGCTGGTGATAGATTTGAATAGCTCATTGAGACACTTAATTTTGGCTGGATGTAATATGCAGAATAATGGTTAGTCCCCTGTTAGATGTGCTTCTTTCTTCATGAATGTAGTGTGTGGAGATATGAATATCTTTCAACCTTTGTTCCCATTAAACCAGATTATTAGAATACCTTTATTTTTGGTGGCAAATTGCAGGTTACTGTCTTCCTACTTCTATTGCTGCCAGGAATTCACCGTGTATGGCTCGTGCCCTTCTGTCCAGACTCCAGAGCAAAAGATTTGGACCTGCA
Organism: Lolium rigidum; assembly: GCF_022539505.1. Lineage (NCBI taxonomy): Eukaryota > Viridiplantae > Streptophyta > Magnoliopsida > Poales > Poaceae > Lolium > Lolium rigidum. The sequence continues at coordinate 79,090,972 of NC_061511.1, read as the reverse complement.
TGTAGATTTCCTCTACTTCTCGAGCCTGGAGGATTACTGTTCTCTACTTCTGGACTTGCCCTTAGTTTTCCTAAGGCCAATGTGAGTGTTCTATTGCTTTTCTTATATCATACCATTAATATCTTACATGTGAACCTACACACTTGGTATATGCATACTATTTTTATTTGGACGGTTCTATTGTTTACTTTGGTTTAAATCACCATATAATGGTTAAAAACTTTTTCTTCTCCCACCACTGTCGGAATTCCCAAAGCTCTACAGCGATGCCTTTTCTTCTTTCACAGTTGTTAAAATTCCCAAAGCTCCTACATTAAAATTGGGGTTAAATCATTTTTCATTTATGGATGCTTTTTTCAGGGATCTTGGAAAAACAATTTCGTGTGTCATTAAAACAGTCAGACATTCTGGCACTGACTTACCATCACTATATTACTTGACAAGTAAAATTTATGAAGGCACCGAACTGTTTATACTGGTGGAAGAGTCTCTCTTCCTATTTATCCGGATTGTCCTTCCCCTTTGGCTGATATACCTAGCTTTGATGGTGGTGCTGAATCAATTAGTGAGTATAATTCTAAATTTGCTTCTACATCTCCCGATGTTCATGCTCACAACAACGTTAATGTTGGAAATGGCACATATATATTTTAAATATATGTGGGGTAGTTTGTCGTGAGATTCGTTCTTTGCTTCCTCCAAATGGTAATCCTCTTCCTATGTTTGCCCAACTGTATATTTATGATGCGGAATGAGAACCATAGAATGCATATATTTGTTGCAGTTGCTGCTGAAGGTGATCAGGCGTCTGCATTGAATGGACTACCATTGTCTTCATCCGTGGTCGTCGGCGATGGAGTGAGGTGCAGGCTGATGCCGAGCTGGATGGTCCTTGTATGCGTCCGGCTTAGCGACGATATTGCCGTACGAATGAGCAGGATCCTGCTATAGTGGACTCCTTGACAAAAATGCCCAATGGTAGTAATCCACTTGTGCAAATATTTCGTATGGTTTAGCAGAGGAAGTTCCTATTGGCTGCAAATCATGGCAACCGTTACTCTCTTCCGGCAGCATGTTAGTAGCTTTTTTTCGAAATGGGGTATACCCCGGCTTCTGCATCATGAAGATGCACACAGCCTTTTATTATGAAAAAAGGTTCAACATAATGTAATGTTTACAAATCACTCATCACCGATGATCGATCCAACAATCAATCATCATTTGAAACTAGGAAACGCATACTATGAGTACAATTCAGCAAAGCCTCCTAGTATGTCGCCAACCAGCCTGGCACAAGATATCCTGAGCGACCATCAGGAGCCGTGTGCAACCAGAAGCCATGGCAACCCGCTGCCCCTCCGGAGAGAGGAGACCCCAAAGCTGGACCCAGTGGGAGACCATATGAATAACCTGCAAGAAATGAAAAGAAACTTTTTTGTTAAAAATTATATCATTTCTAACCCTCCAAATAGACCAACATAAGGCAGAAACCCCAATCCGGATGAAAGCCTTGGATTGTCTATCTACTCCGTTTAACCAATTACCAAACATATTAGTAATATTGGTCGGAGGTGGAAGGTCATATGTGAAATTAACAGTACGCCATAATAACTTAGCTAAGGGGCAATCAATAAAAAGGTGTTGAATAGTCTCCTGTTCCCCACAGAAAACACATTTTGTGCACCCATTCCAATTCCGCTTAGCTAGATTATCTTTAGTTAATAAAACTTTGTTACTCAAAAACCACATGAAAATTTTGATTTTAAGTGGAACTTTAACTTTCCAGAGATATTTCCTCAAAAAAGGAGTATGATCACACATAATATCTTCATACATTGACTTCACTGTAAACAAACCGTTTGGAGTCAATTTCCAAACAAAACGATCGTCTTCTTCCCTCAAATTTATCATCATAAGTTTTCGACATAATTTTAACCATAAAGTCCATTTGTTACCAGTTAAAACCCTCCTAAATGTAATATTCAACGGTGTTTGGTTTAACACCTGCGCAACTGTAACATTTTTGTGATGTACAATATTATACAAAGACGGAAACTGCTGAGCCAACGAAGTATTTCCTAACCAGGTATCTTCCCAAAAGCGAGTACACATTCCATTACCCACTTCGAAAAAACCCCTAGCAAAAAACTCCTGTTTAACCTCCATCAATCCTTTCCAAAAAGGAGAATCAGTAGGCCTAGCTTGCACTTCCGACAATGTCTTATGTCTTAAGTACTTATTAAGAAGTAATTCTTGCCACACCCCTTTTTCATTAAGCAATTTGAAAAGCCATTTACTTAATAAACATCTATTTTTGATTTCGAGAACCTCGATACCTAAACCCCCTTGATCTTTGGGTCTACAAAAAATGTTCCATTTTGTAAGCCGGTATTTTCTCTTGTTTTCGTCTGACTGCCAAAAGAACCTCGATCTATAGAAGTCAAGACGTTTCCTTACCCCAACAGGTATCTCCAGGAAAGATAACATAAACATCGGTAAACTGGTTAAAACTGAATTGATAAGAACTAGCCTATCACCATAGGATAATAACTTACTTTTCCAGCTACCCAATTTACCTTCAAAACGTGTTTCTACCGGATACCAATCTGAATTCTTGAGTTTTTTGTAATGGATCGGGATACCTAAATATCTAAAGGGGAGTTGACCAGCATCACATCCAAAGATCTGCTTATACTGGTCCTCCTCCTCTTTCGCCTTTCCGAAACAAAAAATCTCACTTTTGTGGAAATTAATTTTTAGTCCCGATAACTCCTCAAAGAGACACAAAATTAATTTCATATTAACAGCTTTATTGAGGTCATGTTCCAAAAAAAGGATAGTATCATCAGCGTACTGTAAAATAGAGAGACCTCCCTCCACTAAATGTGGGATTAACCCTCCGACTTGACCATCCTCCTTTGCTCGTTCAATTAAGATGGCAAGCATGTCCGCTACAATATTAAAAAGCATAGGAGATAAAGGATCTCCTTGCCTTAGACCTTTTTTTGTCTGGAAATAATGACCAATATCATCATTCACCTTGACCCCAACACTCCCCCCTTGAACAAAACGTTGTACTATGTTCCCCCATTCAGGAGCAAAGCCCTTCATTCTCAAAGTTTGTTGCAAGAAAGGCCATTTCACCTTATCATAAGCTTTCTCAAAATCAATTTTAAATAACACCCCATCCATTTTCTTAGAATGTAGTTCATGAATAGTTTCGTGAAGTATGACTACCCCTTCCAAAATATTTCTTCCTGGCATAAAGGCAGATTGAGTTGGCTTTATAACTCTTGGGGCAATCCCCGATATGCGATTTGTACCAACTTTAGTGAAAATCTTAAAACATACATTTAGCAAACAAATAGGTCTATATTGCTGAATTTGGACCGCATCCTCTTTCTTAGGTAAAAGCGTGATAATACCAAAATTTAGTTTATAAAGAGGCAAATCCCCTCTGGTAAACTGTGCAAACAAAGCCATCAGATCATCTTTAATTAGGTAAAAGCATGTTAGTAGCTGGTTTCTCTTATTGTTGGTAATCTTCATGTAGCTGCATGTAGATTTGGCTAGGTCGGCCGATGATATGATCCAGTCCAATGTACTTTTGTAATTCAATAAAACGTATACTAATGCTACCAGCTTATTTACATTCCGATTGTTCTCAACCTATTCAAAACATTTTCCCAACAAAAAATGTGTCACCATAGACGCGGCGACAAGCCTGTTTGTACTGGTAGACGAGCACCAATCTGAACCAAACGTCAAACGATGGCATCTCAACCATGGGAAACACCGTATCCATCTACATGTCCTCAGCGTGGTGCGACACCCACCAGTTCCGGCCACACTCAACATCAAAGCGCTACTAGCATATGTGACAAATTTCCACTGGTGCCGAATACGAACGCCAACTGCTTGAGGTTTCAGTAACAGTCGAGCAAGAAGCGGTTTAGCTTGCAAGAAGACTAGCAAGCAAGAAGCGGTTTAGCTTGCAAGAAGACTAGCATATGTGACAGAAATTTTCACTGGCGCCGAACAAGAAGCGGTTTAGCTTGCAAGAAGACTAGCATATGTGACAGAAATTTCCACTGGCGCCGAACATGAATGCACATTGCTTGAGGTTTCGGTAACAGTCGAGCAAGAAGCGGTTTAGCTTGCAAGAAGATCATCTTCCCAAAAATGCTACCGCAGCAATTTTACCTTTCCATGTAAAAGCTTATCAATGTAATCCATGTATGCCCTCTCATGTACCCTGCATTATTGTACTTGCACATATGTGAAACCTCGCCTTGCATAGAAACCTTACGTAAACAAATCAAATCCTCTATGATATAAATAAATCCACCATAAGCAGTTATCTCTTCTTTTTTATATTAATCTATGGTTTCTCTCCCATATCACCATTAACGTTCCTGTCCAAGCGATAAGAGCCATCATCAATCAACAATATAATTTTCCTACCACACCGTACACAGTACGGGCGCGGCGTGCGCCGCGCCGCACACTTCCTAGTAGCTTTGCATTTGCATTCAAATCAAGTCGTTGTTGAATTTCTGATGAAAAACAATTTCGAATATGTCTTCGCCACGCAGGAGTGTACGGTAGACACGTAGCTGTTGCTTTTGCAAGCTTAATCTACTTACTGAACTCCAATTTCATCTTTTCTCGCTTCCTAGAAAGGTGGAGTACTACTTCCATTTCGATGAGTAATGTTTATAAATTTAGTTAATAGTCAAATCTTAGTAGGTTTGACAAAAAAAAACTATAAACGTCTACAGCATGAAGTATATTATGAAGATATATTTTACGGTGAATCTATTAATATATTCATTTGGAATTAAAGTGAATGATGATATAGGGCATTATTTCCAAACTTTAAATGGTTAATAAAATATATGCCACTCCAATTCATGCCTATTCGAAAAATGCCACTCCAATTCTCAAACTTCGAAATATGCCGCTCCAATTCGTCTATACGTTGAAAAATGCCATTACAGTCTCGTTTTTGGTAGAAAAACTGTGTACCGTATTTTCTCCCGGACGAAACTGCCCCTGGTTCCACACGTGACTAAACCAACACACATCCCAGTTCATCCATTCGTATCTTATCATCTGCTCCACGAGAACCCTAGGCAGGGCGCCGCCGCCGCTACGTCGCCGTCCACTCGGCGCGGCGCGCCTCACAGCTCCCAAGAGCATCCCCACAGCCGTCCCCCTCCTCTGCCCCGTCCCCCACGCAGCTCCCCCGCACATCCCCACAGCCGTCCCCCTCCTCTCCCCCGTCCCCCACGCAGCACACATTTTCCCCTCCTTCTCGGTGTGTGCTCCATGGTGGCGACGACCAGGGCTTCATGAGCAGTGCATCCCCAAGGCTTGAGCCACTTCCTGGAACAAAAATGTCATCCTTGCCACCACAATCGAAGTAAGTGTTCGCAGATCTTGCCCAAGTTGTAATTTTTCATGCACTGTGTGTTTATTTCTTAGTTCTTTTCCAATTGATTTGAGTGCCCATTGGATTTTGTAGGTTCGGTGGGACCGGGAGCAATTCTTTTGATTTAAAAATTGTTGTGGAGGCATGTTTCTACACAAATGCTGATGGTAGAAAGAGCTATGTGAAAGGAAGGACTATGGTATGAACGGTAGACATAGATAAGTTCAGTATTGGTGCTCTAACACATCAGCTAGCTGTAGAATTGAACATTGGCAACAATCAATTGGTGTCACTTTGGTATTATGGCAAAGTCTTGGGCCAAAAAGTCCAACTATTATATGAGCAGCAACCCTCTTTGATGTTTGAGATGTATGCAGCCGAGCTGAATGTGTCACTTACTGTGGTAGTGATGGATGTAACTGGATCCAGTGCATCCAATTGTGCTGAAAATCGTGTAGAGTTTGTTTCGATTACTGTTGTACCTGCTGATGACCCACTGGTTATTGGCACTAAAAGCAGTCCAGGTACAACAACTCAGCCTGCACACCAGCCTACAACTGAGAGTGTCACATCAGAGGTTGGCAGTACAAGCCAGCCCAATGTGGCGCAAGCTGACCAAACACAACAGCCTGAAAATCCTTTCAATCCATTTGATAATGAGGAGGAGTATGTTGGCGTTGATGATGAACACCTAGTTGGTGTTAGCATTCCAGAACATATAGTGGAAGCATCCTCTGTAGCACCTGAGGAGGAAGCATCTAATGCACCTGAGGAGAACATGCTCATGTCGGAAATTTCAAATTTCTTGAAAGCCTTGTATTCATGCATTAACATTCATTTGTTCAATGAGGGGCGCCAAGATCGAGAGCTTTGTTGATGATTACTACAGTGTGGCAAAGTTTAGGGCTGCTTATGCTGGGGCACTGCCGACCATGACTGATAAGACACAATGGGAGCAAGTCGATCTTGGCTTCCTAGTTAACCCACCTATACAAGAGAAAAGGCCAGCAGGGAGGCCTAGGGTTCAAAGAATTAGAGGTTTCCTTGAAGACCACTGAAGCAGCACAAGAGCACACTCCTGAAGCTTCTATGAAAACTACTTCTGAAGCAGCACAACATCACACTCCAACTAAAAGGTACAATTATACTTGCCTAACTTTTTTTATGTGTACTGGGTTAACGTTTCTAAACTTTTTCACCTTTGTGTCATGCAGAAAGAGAGATGCTAATGCAACCGAGGAGGTAAATGTAGAAGATGATGAACCTATAGCCAATTATAAAAGGTATCATACTAATGTTAATTCTTTTATATGAACATAAAGTTCTTACTTCTCATACATGCTCTAAAAATATTTGCAGACAGAAGACGCCAACAAAGAAGAAGACGCCAACGAAGAAGAAGATGCTGATGAAGAAGACGCCGGTGAAGAAAACACCAGTTAAGAAGAAGGCACCAGCCAAGAAGAAGAAGACGCCGGTTAAGAAGAAGGCCCCGGTGAAAAAGAAGACGCCGGTCAAGAAATCAGCTGAACAAAAGGGAAACAACAAGCAAACTCAAGGTGCTGGAAAGAAACCTACAGGGAAGAACAAGAAGGAGATTGTTACACCATCTATTACTGATGCTGTACTCAATCCAACTTTAGGAACCAAGAGAAGTCTGCTTTGGTGGCTTGGGGGAGATTCTGATGCATCTGCTGCTCCACCTCCGGCAGATATGTCATCTGATGCTCCACCTTCTTGTAATCTGGTGTGAACCCTGTTTGTAATCTGGACCATTGTATGTGTGTGTGTGTGTGTGTGATGTTTAAACTGGATCATGTGTTTGTGTGTGTCTGATGCTCAATTTGAGACCATTTGCACCTTTTGATTAAGTAATATGCAGTTTTAAGACCATTTTGTTTCATCTACTATAATGCAAAATATTGTCACTTGTAATCCGCTGTAAATTGGTTGTATTTGCGACAAGGTCATGCCAAATTCTTCCACTTAATTCGGTTTGTAAATCTGGTACAAATAAGTTTGAATTTACTTGGTATATAATGCAACAGTACATGAAGCTGCGTTGTTGTAATTTTTTTGTTGAACCGCTGTGGGAAGAAAGGCTCTCAAAGCTAAGACATGTAGCGACGAACAGGGGCAGTTTCGTCCGGGAGAAAATACATTGACCGTTTTTCTACCAAAATTGAGGCCAAATGACTATAATGGAATTTTTCGACGAATTGGAGTGGCAAATTTCGAAGTTTGAGAATTGGAGTGGCATTTTTCGAATAGGCATGAATTGGAGTGGCATATATCTAATTAACCTAACTTTAAAAGGCTTGCGAAAGGGGGGTTCGCTGTCTCTAGTCCTTTTTAATATTGTCGCTAATATGTTGGTGGTTTAGTTGCGAGGGCAAAGGAGGATGGTCACCTAGTCGAGGGAGGTGTGTCAATCCTTGAATATGCTATGACACAATTTTGTTTTTGGAACATGATGTTTCCCCTTCTTCGGCTACCTCAGCCGATGTTGTATCAAGAACATTGTATCTCCTTTTTTCTATCTTAATGGAGTTTGGCCTCAAGTCCTTCGAAATATGAAATTAATCTTGTGTATTTTCGAACAATAATCTAGTTTAAAATTAAATTTCATAAAAGTGAGGTTCTTGTTTTGGTAATTCCAAGGACGCTCAGGACGAGTACAGAAGTATTTTTGGCTGGCAAGTTGGTTTGCTGACATTCAAAGTTCACACACCCTAATAAATTACGGAAGATTGTTAAATAAAGAATGGAAACAAGTACGCTGGGTTGCTAGGCAGGCAAATTGCTGTCATATGGAGACCGATTAGTGATTATTAATTATGTTCTTATGAGTTTACCTATGTTTTTGTGATCCTTTTTTCTGATCCCAAAAGAGGTGAGGAATAGATTGGACTTATATGGATCATGTTTTTTGTGCAAAGTTATCAATCGAAAAAGAAGTATAGGTCAACCAAATTGAATACTCCTATATGTTCGTCCAAAATACCAAAAGGTGGTTGATACGTCTCCGACGTATCGATAATTTCTTATGTTCCATGCCACATTATTGATGATATCTACATGTTTTATGCATACTTTATGTCATATTTATGCATTTTCCGGCATTAACCTATTAACGAGATGCCGAAGAGCCAGTTGCTGTTTTCTGTTGTTTTTGGTTTCAGAAATCCTAGTAAGGAAATATTCTCGGAATTGGACGAAATCAACGCCCAGTGGCCTATTTTGCCACGAAGCTTCCAGAAGACCGAAGAGAAGACGAAGTGGGGCCACGGGGCGCCGCCACACTAGGGCGGCGCGGCCCAGGGGGGCCCGCGCGGCCCTAGCGTGTGGGGCCCCGTGACCCCTCCGAGGCTGCCCTTCCGCCTACATATAGTCTTCGTCGCGAAACCCCCGATAACGAGAGCCACGATACGGAAAACCTTCCGGAGACGCCGCCGCCGCCAATCCCATCTCGGGGGATTCGGGAGATCGCCTCCGGCACCCTGCCGGAGAGGGGAATCATCTCCCGAAGGACTCTTCACCGCCATGGTCGCCTCCCGGAGTGATGAGTGAGTAGTTCACCCCTGGACTATGGGTCCATAGCAGTAGCTAGATGGTCGTCTTCTCCTCATGTGCTTCATTGTCGGATCTTGTGAGCTGCCTAACATGATCAAGATCATCTATCTGTAATGCTATATGTTGTGTTTGTTGGGATCCGATGGATAGAGAATATTATGTTATGTTGATTATCAATCTATTACCTATGTGTTGTTTATGATCTTGCATGCTCTTCGTTATTAGTAGAGGCTCGGCCAAGTTTTTACTCTTAACTCCAAGAGGGAGTATTTATGCTCGATAGTGGGTTCATGCCTCCATTAAATCTGGGACGATGATAGAAAGTTCTAAGGTTGTGGATGTGCTTGTTGCCACTAGGGATAAAACATTGATGCTATGTCCGAGGATGTAGTTATTGATTACATTACGCACCATACTTAATGCAATTGTCTGTTGTTTGCAACTTAATACTGGAAGGGGTTCGGATGATAACCTGAAGGTGGACTTTTTAGGCATAGATGCATGCTGGATAGCGGTCTATGTACTTTGTCGTAATTCCCAATTAAATCTCACTATATTCATCATATCATGTATGTGCATGGTCATGCCCTCTCTATTTGTCAATTGCCCAACTGTAATTTGTTCACCCAACATGCTATTTATCTTATGGGAGAGACACCTCTAGTGAACTGTGGACCCCGGTCCTATTCTTTTACATCGAATACAATCTACTGCAATACTTGTTCTACTTGTTTTCTGCAAACAATCATCATCCACACTATACATCTAATCCTTTGTTACAGCAAGCCGGTGAGATTGACAACCTCACTCGTTACGTTGGGGCAAAGTACTTTGGTTGTGTTGTGCAGGTTCCACGTTGGCGCCGGAATCCCTGGTGTTGCGCCGCACTACATCCCGCCGCCATCAACCTTCAACGTGCTTCTTGACTCCTACTGGTTCGATTAAACCTTGGTTTCTTACTGAGGGAAAACTTACTGCTGTGCGCATCACACCTTCCTCTTGGGGTTCCCAACGGACGTGTCATCTACGCGCATCAAGACTGTTTTCTGGCGCCGTTGCCGGGGAGATCAAGACACGCTGCAAGGGGAGTCTCCACAATCCAATCTCTTTACTTTGTTTTTGTCTTGCTTTACTTTATTTACTACTTTGTTGCTGCATTATATCAAAACACAAAAAATTAGTTGCTAGCTTTACTTTATTTACTGTCTTGCACTCTATATCAAAAACACAAAAAATTAGTTACTTGCATTTATTTTATCTAGTTTGCTTTATTTACTACTGCTAAAATGGGTACTCCTGAAAATACTAAGTTGTGTGACTTCACAACCACAAATAATAATGATTTCTTATGCACACCTATTGCTCCACCTGCTACTACAGCAGAATTCTTTGAAATTAAACACTGCTTTCATCGAATCTTGTTATGCGAGAGCAATTTTCTGGTGTTAGTTCTGATGATGCTGCTGCCCATCTCAATATTTTTGTTGAATTGTGTGAAATGCAAAAGTATAAATATGTAGATGGTGATATTATAAAATTAAAATTGTTTCCTTTCTCATTAAGAGGAAGAGCTAAAGATTGGTTGCTATCTCTGCCTAGAAATAGTATTGATTCTTGGACTAAATGCAATGATGCTTTTATTGGTAGATATTATCCCCCTGCTAAAATTATATCTTTGAGGAGTAGCATAATGAATTTTAAACAATTGGATAATGACCATGTTGCACAAGCTTGGGAAAGAATGAAATCTTTGGTTAAAAATTGCCCAACCCATGGATCGACTACTTGGATGATCATCCAAACCTTTTATGCAGGACTGAACTTTTCTTCGCGGAACCTATTGGATTTAGATGCTGGAGGTACCTTTATGTCCATCACTCTTGGTGAAGCAACAAAGCTCCTTGATAATATGATGATTAATTACTCTGAATGGCACACGGAAAGAGCTCCACAAGGTAAGAAGGTAAATTCTGTCGAAGAAACCTCTTCCTTGAGTGATAAGATTGATGCTATTATGTCTATGCTTGTGAATGATAGGACTAATGTTGATCCTAATAATGTTCCGTTAGCTTCATTGGTTGCCCAAGAGAACATGTTGATGTAAACTTCATTAAAAATAATAATTTCAACAACAATGCTTATCGAAACAATTCTAGTAACAACTATAGGCCATATCCTTATAATAATGGTAACAGTTATGGTAATTCTTATGGGAATTCTTACAACAATAATAGGAACACACCCCCTGGACCTGAAGCCATGCTTAAAGAATTTATTAGTACAGAAACTGCTTTTAACAAATCTGTTGAAGAAAAGCTTGGGAAAATTGATATACTTGCTTCTAAAGTCGATAGTCTTGCCTCTGATGTTGATCTTTTAAAATTAAAAGTTATGCCTAATAAGGATATTGAAAATAAAATTGTTACTACAGCAAATGCCATCCAAGTTAGAATTAATGAGAATATAAGATTGATGGCCGAATTGCATGCTAGGTGGGAAAGAGAAGAAAATGAAAAACTAGCTAAAGAGAATAATGTAGCTAAAGTTTGGACTATTACCACCACTAGTAATGTTAATGATTCACTTGTTCCTGCACCTCCTACTATCAATGGTAAAATAATTAGTGTTGGCAATATTACTACTCCTAGTGCAAAGCGTGCAAAGTTGCCTGAAACTGCTAAAACTGCTGAAACTGCCTGTGATAAAACTGCTGAAATTTTTTCCAACATTGGGGATGATGATCCCATTGCTGTAGATCATAATGGTTTAGAATTTGATGATTGTCACATCTCTGAAGTTATAAAGTTCTTACAAAAGCTTGCTAAAAGTCCCAACGCTAGTGCTATAAATTTGGCCTTTACAAAACATATTACAAATGCTCTCATAAAAGCTAGAGAGGAGAAACTAAAACTTGAAACTTCTATTCCTAGAAAGTTAGAAGATGGTTGGGAGCCCATCATTAAGATGAGGGTCAATGATTTTGATTGTAATGCTTTATGTGATCTTGGTGCAAGTATTTCGTTATGCCTAAGAAAATTTATGATATGCTTGACTTGCCACCATTGAAGAATTGTTATTTGGATGTTAATCTTGTTGATAATGCTATAAAGAAACCTTTGGGGAGGATTGATAATGTTCGTATTATGGTTAACAATAACCTTGTCCCCGTTGATTTTGTTGTCTTGGATATTGAATGCAATGCATCTTGTCCCATTATATTGGGAAGACCTTTTCTTCGAACTCGTTGGTGCTACCATTGATATGAAGGAAGGTAATATTAAATATCAATTTCCTCTCAAGAAAGGTATGGAACACTTACCTAGAAAGAAAATGAAGTTACCTTATGATTCTATTATTAGAACAAATTATGATGTTGATGCTTCGTCTCTTGATGTTACTTGATTCACACTTTCGCGCCTAGGCTGAAAGGCGTTAAGAAAAGCGCTTATGGGAGACAACCCATTATTTTATTTCTGCACTTTATTTTATATTTGAGTCTTGGAAGTTGTTTACTACTGTAGCAACCTCTCCTTAACTTTATTTTATTGCATTTTTGTGCCAAGTAAAGTCTTTGATAGTAAAGCCAATACTAGATTTGGATTGCTGTGCAGAAACAGATTTCTTGCTGTCACGAATTTCGACCTGCCTCTCTGTAGGTAGCTCAGAAAAATCTGCCAATTTACGTGCGTAATCCTCAGATATGTACGCAACTTTCATTCAATTTAGGCATTTTCATCTGAGCAAGTCTGGTGCCACTTTAAAATTCGTCTTTACGAACTGTTCTGTTTTGACAGATTCTGCCTTTTATTTCGCATTGCCTGTTTTGATATGCTTGATGGATTTTTCTATTCCATTAACTTTCAGTAGCTTTGTGCAATGTCCAGAAGTGTTAAGAATGATTATGTCACCTCTGAAAATGTAAATTTTAAATGTGCACTAACCCTCTAATGAGTTGTTTTAAGTTTGGTGTGGAGGAAGTTTTCAAGGGTCAAGAGAGGAGGATGATATACTATGATTAAGGAGAGTGAAAGCTCTAAGCTTGGGGATGCCCCGGTGGTTCACCCCTGCATATTTTAAGAAGACTCAAGCCTCTAAGCTTGGGGATGCCCAAGGCATCCCCTTCTTCATCGACAACATTATCAGGTTCCTCTAGTGAAACTATATTTTTATTCCATCACATCTTATGTGCTTTGCTTGGAGCGTCGGTTTGTTTTTGTTTTTGTTTTTGTTTGAATAAAATGGATCCTAGCATTCATTGTGTGGGAGAGAGACACGCTCCGCTGTTGCATATGGACAAGTATGTCCTTAGGCTTTACTCATAGTATTCATGGCGAAGGTTGAATCTTCTTCGTTAAATTGTTATATGGTTGGAATCGGGAAATGCTACATGTAGTAATTCTAAAATGTCTTGAATAATTTGATACTTGGCAATTGTTGTGCTCATGTTTAAGCTCTTGCATCATATACTTTGCACCTATTAATGAAGAAATACACAGACCTTGCTAAAATTTGGTTTGCATGATTGGTCTCTCTAAAGTCTAGATAATTTCTAGTATTGAGTTTGAACAACAAGGAAGACGGTGTAGAGTCTTATAATGTTTACAATATGTCTTTTATGTGATTTTTGCTGCACCGGTTCATCCTTGTGTTTGTTTCAAATAACCTTGCTAGCCTAAACCTTGTATCGAGAGGGAATACTTCTCATGCATCCAAAATCCTTGAGCCAACCACTATGCCATTTGTGTCCACCATACCTACCTACTACATGGTATTTCTCCACCATTCCAAAGTAAATTGCTTGAGTGCTACCTTTAAAATTTCTATCCTTTACCTTTGCAATATATAGCTCATGGGACAAATAGCCTAAAAACTATTGTGGTATTGAATATGTACTTATGCACTTTATCTCTTATTAAGTTGCTTGTTGTGCGATAACCATGTTCCCGGGGACGCCATCAACTACCCTTTGTTGAATATCATGTGAGTTGCTATGCATGTCCGTCTTGTCTGAAGTAAGGGAGATTTACCACTCATTTAATGGTTAGAGCATGCATAATGTTAGAGAAGAACATTGGGCCGCTAACTAAATCCATGATCCATGGTGGAAGTTTCAGTTTTGGACATATATCCTCAATCTCAAATGAGAACATTAATTGTTGCTACATGCTTATGCATTAAAGAGGAGTCCATTATCTGTTGTCTATGTTGTCCCGGTATGGATGTCTAAGTTGAGAATAATCAAAAGCGAGAAATCCAAATGCGAACTTTCTCCTTAGACCTTTGTACAGGCGGCATAGAGGTACCCCTTTGTGACACTTGGTTAAAACATGTGTATTGCGATGATAATCCCGGTAATCCGAGCTAATTAGGACAAGGTGCGGGCACTATTAGTATACTATGCATGAGGCTTGCAACTTGTAAGATATAATTTACATGATACATATGCTTTATTACTACCGTTGACAAAATTGTTTCTTGTTTTCAAAATCAAAGCTCTAGCACAAATATAGCAATCAATGCTTCCCTCTGCGAAGGGCCTTTCATTTACTTTTATGTTGAGTCAGTTCACCTATCTCTCCACCTCAAGAAGCAAACACTTGTGTGAACTGTGCATTGATTCCTACATACTTGCATATTGCACTTGTTATATTACTTTACATTGACAATATCCATGAGATATACATGTTATAAGTTGAAAGCAACCGCTGAAACTTAATCTTCCTTTGTGTTGCTTCAATACCTTTACTTTGATTTATTGCTTTATGAGTTAACTCTTATGCAAGACTTATTGATGCTTGTCTTGAAAGTACTATTCATGAAAAGTCTTTGCTTTATGATTCATTTGTTTACTCATGTCATTACCATTGTTTTGATCGCTGCATTCACTACATATGCTTACAATAGTATGATCAAGGTTATGATGGCATGTCACTCCAGAAATTATCTTTGTTATCGTTTACCTGCTCGGGACGAGCAGGAACTAAGCTTGGGGATGCCGATACGTCTCCGACGTATCGATAATTTCTTATGTTCCATGCCACATTATTGATGATATCTACATGTTTTATGCATACTTTATGTCATATTTATGCATTTTCCGGCACTAACCTATTAACGAGATGCCGAAGAGCCGATTCTTTGTTCTCGCTGTTTTTGGTTTCAGAAATCCTTGTAAGGAAATATTCTCGGAATTGGACGAAATCAACGCCTAGGGGCCAATTTTGCCACGAAGCTTCCAGAAGACCGAAGAGAAGACAAAGTGGGGCCACGGGGCGCCGCCACACTAGGGCGGCGCGGCCCAGGGGGGCCCGCGCGGCCCTAGCGTGTGGGGCCCCCGTGACCCCTCCGAGGCTGCCCTTCCGCCTACATATAGTCTTCGTCGCGAAACCCCCGATACCGAGAGCCACGATACGGAAAACCTTCCGGAGACGCCGCCGCCGCTAATCCCATCTCGGGGATTCAGGAGATCGCCTCCGGCACCCTGCCGGAGAGGGGAATCATCTCCCGGAGGACTCTTCACCGCCATGGTCGCCTCCGGAGTGATGAGTGAGTAGTTCACCCCTGGACTATGGGTCCATAGCGGTAGCTAGATGGTCGTCTTCTCCTCATGTGCTTCATTGTCGGATCTTGTGAGCTGCCTAACATGATCAAGATCATCTATCTGTAATGCTATATGT
Source organism: Lolium rigidum (assembly GCF_022539505.1). Classification (NCBI taxonomy): domain Eukaryota; kingdom Viridiplantae; phylum Streptophyta; class Magnoliopsida; order Poales; family Poaceae; genus Lolium; species Lolium rigidum. Next base: position 79,075,288 of record NC_061511.1, on the reverse strand, counting down.
TGTGTTTGTTGGGATCCGATGGATAGAGAATATTATGTTATGTTGATTATCAATCTATTACCTATGTGTTGTTTATGATCTTGCATGCTCTCCGTTATTAGTAGAGGCTCTGGGCAAGTTTTTACTCTTAACTCCAAGAGGGAGTATTTATGCTCGATAGTGGGTTCATGCCTCCATTAAATCCGGGACGATGACGGAAAGTTCTAAGGTTGTGGATGTGCTTGTTGCCACTAGGGATAAAACATTGATGCTATGTCCGAGGATGTAGTTATTGACTACATTACGCACCATACTTAATGCAATTGTCCGTTGTTTGCAACTTAATACTGGAAGGGGTTCGGATGATAACTCTGAAGGTGGACTTTTTAGGCATAGATGCATGCTTGGATAGCGGTCTATGTACTTTGTCGTAATGCCCAATTAAATCTCACTATATTCATCATATCATGTATGTGCATGGTCATGCCCTCTCTATTTGTCAATTGCCCAACCGTAATTTGTTCACCCAACATGCTATTTATCTTATGGGAGAGACACCTCTAGTGAACTGTGGACCCCGGTCCTATTCTTTTACATCGAATACAATCTCATCGCAATACTTGTTCTACTCGTTTTTCGCAAACAATCATCATCCACACTATACATCTAATCCTTTGTTACGAGCAAGCCGGTGAGATTGACAACCTCACCGTTACGTTGGGGCAAAGTACTTTGGTTGTGTTGTGCAGGTTCCACGTTGGCGCCGGAATCCCTGGTGTTGCGCCGCACTACATCCCGCCGCCATCAACCTTCGATGTGCTTCTTGACTCCTACTGGTTCGATTAAACCTTGGTTTCTTACTGAGGGAAAACTTACTGCTGTGCGCATCACACCTTCCTCTTGGGGTTCCCAACGGACGTGTCATCTACGCGCATCAGTGGTTTGGGTAGAGGTTCCTGATATTAAGAACATGTGTTTACTTAGCAAGTGGCTATTTAAATTAAAGAGAGTGGATTTGGTGATGGATACGTGAGCACCTGGTTATCACCGTTGGATTTGGTCCACCACCGTTTGATTCTACTACTCACTAACGGCCACTACCTCGCCCGGCCTCCACCTCGCGCATTGATGACCCACAAGTATAGGGGATCGCAACAGTCTTCGAGGGAAGTAAAACCCAATTTATTGATTCGACACAAGGAGAGCCAAAGAATATTTGTAAGCCTTAACAGCGGAGTTGTCAATTCAGCTGCTCCTGGAAATAGACTTGCTCGCAAGAGTTTATCAGTAGTAACAGTTTTATAGCAGTAGCAGTAGTGAAATATCAGCAGCAGTGTAACAAAGACAGCAGTAGTGATTATAATAAACAGTAGGATTAAAATACTGTAGGCACGGGGATGGATAAACGGGCGTTGCATGGATGAGAGAAACTCATGTAACAATCAAGGTAGGGTATTTGCAGATAATAATAAAACGGTATCCAAGTACTAATCATTCAATAGGCATGTGTTCCATATTTAGTCGTACGTGCTCGCAATGAGAAACTTGCACAACATCTTTTGTCCTACCAGCCGGTGGCAGCCGGGCCTCTAGGGAATCTCTCGGAAATTAAGGTACTCCTTTTAATAGAGCACCGGAGCAAAGCATTAACACTCTGTGAACACATGTGATCCTCATATCACCGCCTTCCCCTTCGGTTGTCCCAATTTCGTCACTTTGGGGCCTCGGGTTTCGGACAACAATACGTGTATACAACTTGCGGGTAAGATCATAAAGCAATGAATATCATCATGAATTGATAACATGTTCAGATCTGAGATCATGGCACTCGGGCCCTAGTGACAAGCATTAAGCATAACAAGTTGCAACAATATCATAAAAGTACCAATTACGGACACTAGGCACTATGCCCTAACAATCTTATGCTATTACATGACCAATCTCAGCCAATCCCTACCATCCCCTTCAGCCTACAGCGGGGGAATTACTCACACATGGATGGGGGAAACATGGCTGGTCGATGCAGAGGCGTCGGTGGTGATGATGGCGATGATCTCCTCCAATTCCCCGTCCCGGCGGAGTGCCAGAACGGAGTTTCTGGTCCGGAGACGGAGTTTCGCGATGGCGGCGGTGTTCTGGATGTCTTCTGGCGATTTCGTCTAACCCCCCGTGCGTTTTTAGGTCGAAGACGTTAAGTAGTCCAGAGGGGGACGTCGGAGGCTGGCCGAGGGGGCCACACCACAAGGCGGCGCGCCCCCCTCCTCACTAGTAGGAAAAGCCTCATCAGTGGCGCACAAAAATAGGCTTCTGTGGCGCACGGGAGGTGCGCCACAGAAACTTCGCCACAAAAATAAGGTTTCTGTGGCGCACCGGCCCATGCACCACAGAATTAAGGTTTCCGTGGCGCACTTGTTCCTAGGTGCGCCACGGAAAGCGTGCGCCACAGAATTGGTTTTCGGTGCGCCACGGAATTTGCTTGTATTATACACGATTTTGTGCTGCCTCGCTATACACATGCGGTTTATAGACGAGCAATATACGGGTTATATACAGACAACATTCAGATATAATATAAATATCATGTACATTGCACGGATATAACATAGACATCATCATCACATTACTTAGATCCCGATCGAGATACATATATAGTGGCAAGTGTCAAATGTTTTGCATACAACTCTTAATTCATACAAAATTCACAATTTCGAGATACAAAGTAGTCTTCATCCGGTTCCTCCTTTGCTCCCTCATCTCTACCCACCAGGCTCGCTTGCATCGGGGTCTTCATCCAGTTCCTACTATGATGAAAATGGAAGAAAGTGAGACCAACAAGTCCGATGCACAAGAGAAATGGAATAAATGCCTCATACTGGTCAACACAAATATTAACATTCAGGGACAGCGTAAGTGAGGCCAAGTCCGATGCACAAGAGATTGATATTTGTGCTATCTTACCAGGCTCACTTACGCCGCCCCCGAGTGTACGGTGACCAAACATTTTAATCATCAGCATTTTGAAAATCTCAAAGCAAATGGAATGACAAAATGGAATAAGTGCCTCATACATTGTTGGTCAACACAAATACTATGGTCAGAAACCATAGTTGCAGTATACACCGCAGTATACTTTGCAGAAGGGCCCCCTTTCCCCGGCCGCCGTTCCGTGAACGGGTTCTTGACGACACAACGACGCCGATCTGCCTCTCCGGCGCAGAACCACGGCAGTCCCTCGCCGTCTAGTGAACGAGTCCTTGATGCAAAGACCGTGCCGGCCTGCCCAGCATTATGCCGGGCCGTGTTGCCGCGCTTCGAGCTGTGTGTCCCGCGCCTTGCACTTGTTCGCCTTCTTGCCGGTGAACCAATAGATCGATCGTTGCAATAAGGAAACCGATGACGGCCGGTCGCAAGATTAAATTGCGATCGGCCGTCATCGGCTTCCTTATTCCAACGATTAGTCTATTCGTTCACCGGGCAAAAGGCGAAGAGTGCGAGGCGCGTGAGACACGGCCTGAAGCACGGCAGCAGGGGTCGGCATGATGCTAGGGAGGCTGGCACCATCTTTGCATTAAGGACTCGTTCACGTATCTGGACGGCGAGAGAAGAAAAGTGGTGATGCGCCGGAGAGGCAGGTCGGCGTTGTTGTCTCGTCAAAGACTCGTTCACGGAACGGCGGCCGGGGAAAGGGGGCCCGTCTACAAAGTATATTGCGGCGTATAGGTGACCAAACATTCTAATCATCGGCACTAAAATGGAAGAAAGAGCCAAGTGGTATCTCAACTAGATATCATATGCCTCATACTTTGTTGGTCGAAAGAAATATTAACATTCCGGGATGGGGTCGGTGAGGCCGGGTAGGATGCACAAGAGATTGATATTTGTGCCATCGCACCAGGCTCACCGGCCCCACCCCGAGTGTACAAGTGACCAAACAATTTAATCATCGGCACTAAAATGGAAAAAAGGCCAATGCAATTAAGAAGTAGCTAGCTAGTATGAACTAAATGGAATGCCTCATACTTTGTTGGTCGAAACAAATATTAACATCCGGGGATGGAGTAAGTGAGGCCAGGTAGGATGCACAAAATATTGATACTTGTGCCATCACACCAGGCTCACTTGCTCCACCCCGAGTGTACGAGTGATCGACCAACCATCTAATCATCGGCAAGTACAAAAACACCAACAAACCAGCAACCATGGTGACATAAGTCAAGATGCTCAAACACACATAGCATGCATGAAGCAGATGCTCCAAAGGGATTATTCATCACTTGGTATATAGACCAAGTGATGTTGGCAAAAGAGAGGCCAATCAAGAACCGAGTAAATCCAAGTAAGTGATAGATATGCCTAAACAAGCAACAACACATAGCATATCCCAGCTAACCAGATGAGACAAGTCTTGGTAGCCAACTTAATCACCTAGCACCACCTAGCCTTTTAAAACCATCAGAAACAGTCCATTTTCTTCAAAGGATACCACAATGGCTTTCATTTACATGATCCCCTACTGTGGGTATCTCTATTTTCATCAAAGCCAACAAGAAATAGAAATTTATCATTACTCAGTTGAGTTCAAAACAAAGCTGGGGTACCATAAGGGATTACTCATCACTTGGTAGTAACCAGGGACATTAACCAGGGTACCATAGTAATTTGGATCATAAGGCATCAATTAAGGAGGCAATTAACCAGGGACAAAGGGAAACATTTGATGATCCAGTAAGTGCATGACACTTTGAGCTACCAAGAATAAAGGCCAACGAGTGGATAAACATCCGCAAGCAGCTCACACACACATGCAGACACATGTGTTGACGAGTAACTAAACAGCGAGAAGAACACCACCGGATATTCATGGGTACTTAGGATCGGTAGGGAATTGATAAAGTACGGTGAGGAGCAAGCATACCATCGAAACTGTCCATTTGAGAGAAATAACATTGGGGTAATGTTAAAATGTTTGTCTCCATATTTGGGAGACATTTTTAATATTGGAGTCTAGCTAATGGAAATCAAGAACTAGTCTTGATCTCCAAATGGTGATTAGAGGGAATTTATTCATCTTAGGCAACATTAGGGACAAATGGGATCATGCAAGGGACTTGGGTCATTTGGATCATAAGGCATCAATTAAGGAGGCAACCAGGGGACAAAGGGAAACATTTGATGATCCATTATCATAGGCAACAAAGCAGCAACTTGTTCCCCTCTAATCTAGCTAGAGTCCTTAAAATAAATCCATCATAAGCATGGTCAAATACACATATATAGCATGGGGCAGATGCTCCAAAGGGATTATATATTCATCACTTGGTAATTTGGAGAGCAAACAAGCAAGTAGCTATATCACTCAATCCAATAATATAGTAATTTGGATCATAAGGCATCAATTAAGGAGGCAATTAACCAGGGACAAAGGGAAACATTTGATGATCCAGTAAGTGCATGACACTTTGAGCTACCAAGAATAAAGGCCAACGGTGGATAAACATCCGCAAGCAGCTCACACACACATGCGGACACATGTGTTGACAAGTAACTAAACAGCAGAAGAACACCACCAGATATTCATGGGTAATTAGGATCAGTAGGGAATTGATAAAGTACGGTGAGGAGCAAGCATACCATCGAAACTGTCCATTTGAGAGAAATAACATTGGGGTAATGTTAAAATGTTTGTCTCCATATTTGGGAGACATTTTTAATATTGGAGTCTAGCTAATGGAAATCAAGAACTAGTCTTGATCTCCAAATGGTGATTAGAGGGAATTTATTCATCTTAGGCAACATTAGGGACAAATGGGATCATGCAAGGGACTTGGGTCATTTGGATCATAAGGCATCAATTAAGGAGGCAACCAGGGGACAAAGGGAAACATTTGATGATCCATTATCATAGGCAACAAAGCAGCAACTTGTTCCCCTCTAATATAGCTAGAGTCCTTAAAATAAATCCATCATAAGCATGGTCAAATACACATATATAGCATGGGGCAGATGCTCCAAAGGGATTATATATTCATCACTTGGTAATTTGGAGAGCAAACAAGCGGTAGCCATATCACTCAATCCAATAATATAGTAATTTGGATCATAAGGCATCAATTAAGGAGGCAATTAACCAGGGACAAAGGGAAACATTTGATGATCCAAGTAAGTGCATGACACTTTGAGCTACCAAGAATAAAGGCCAACGAGTGGATAAACATCTGCAAGCAGCTCACACACACATGCAAACACATGTGTTGACGAGTAACTAAACAGCAGAAGAACACCACCGGATATTCATGGGTACTTAGGATCGGTAGGGAATTGATAAAGTACAGGTGAGGAGCAAGCATACCATCGAAACTGTCCATTTGAGAGAAATAACATTGGGGTAATGTTAAAATGTTTGTCTCCATATTTGGGAGACATTTTTAATATTGGAGTCTAGCTAATGGAAATCAAGAACTAGTCTTGATCTCCAAATGGTGATTAGAGGGAATTTATTCATCTTAAGCAACATTAGGGACAAATAGGATCATGCAAGGGACTTGGGTCATTTGGATCATAAGGCATCAATTAAGGAGGCAACCAGGGGACAAAGGGAAACATTTTATGATCCATTATCATAGGCAACAAAGCAGCAACTTTTTCCCCTCTAATCTAGCTAGAGTCCTTAAAAGAAATCCATCATAAGCATGGTCAAATACACATATATAGCATGGGGCGGATGCTCCAAAGGGATTATATATTCATCACTTGGTAATTTGGAGAGCAAACAAGCAGTAGCCATATCACTCAATCCGACAAAGTAATTTCGTCGAGCACTTTGTGCCCGCACGGGAGAGGAAGAGGGAGGGGAGGGGAGAGGTGGAGCTCACCGACGATGTTGTTGGAGGAGGGGCCGGGTAGAGGAAGAGGGAGGGGCCAGGTAGGGGTGGAGGAGGAGGTCGACGATGATGGCAGGGGCGGCGGCTCCTCCTTGACGCGGAGCCGGCCCCTCCTCCTCCATGCGGCGGCCGCCCCTCCTCCTCCACGCCGCAGCGGCTTGTGCTGCTGGTGGCGGGGATGGGTGGAGCGTGGCGGCATGCGGCCCTCGCGGAGGAAGGAGGCGGCGACGGCGACGCTCACCATGGAAGGCGGCGGCGTGCGGCGGTAGGGAGAGGAAGAGGGGTGAGGAGTAAGTACGGGCGGGGGGAGGGGGTACGGGTGGTTATAGGAGGCGCTATTTCTGTGGCGCACCAGCACAGGTGCGCCACAGAATCAACTACTTCTGTGGCGCACCAGAGCCAGTGCGCCACAGAAACACTTATTTCTGTGGCGCAGCAAGCCATGTGCGCCACAGAAATACCTACACTAATAATTGGTGGTGGCAGGATGTGGGCCCCACATAATTTCTGTGGCGCACAGCGCAGTAGTTGATACGTCTCCGACGTATCGATAATTTCTTATGTTCCATGCCACATTATTGATGATATCTACATGTTTTATGCACACTTTATGTCATATTCGTGCATTTTCTGGAACTAACCTATTAACGAGATGCCGAAGAGCCGATTCTTCGTTTTACGCTGTTTTTGGTTTCAGAAATCCTAGTAACGAAATATTCTCGGAATTGGACGAAATCAACGCCCAGGGTCCTATTTTGCCACGAAGCTTCCGGAAGACCGAAGAGGAGTCGAAGTGGGGCCACGAGGCGCCGCTACCATAGGGCGGCGCGGCCCAGGCCCTGGCCGCGCCGACCTGTGGTGTGGGGCCCTCGTGTGGCCCCCCACGTTGCCCTTCCGCCTACTTAAAGCCTCCGTCGCGAAAACCCCGTAACGAAGAACCACGATACGGAAAACCTTCCGGAGACGCCGCCGCCGCCAATCCCATCTCGGGGGATTCTGGAGATCTCCTCCGGCACCCCGCCGGAGAGGGGATTCATCTCCCGGAGGACTCTTCACCGCCATGGTCGCCTCCGGAGTGATGAGTGAGTAGTTCACCCCTGGACTATGGGTCCATAGCAGTAGCTAGATGGTTGTCTTCTCCTCATTGTGCTTCATTGTTGGATCTTGTGAGCTGCCTAACATGATCAAGATCATCTATCTGTAATGCTATATGTTGTGTTTGTCGGGATCCGATGGATAGAGAATACCGTGTTATGTTAATTATCAAGTTATTACCTATGTGTTGTTTATGATCTTGCATGCTCTCCGTTATTAGTAGAGGCTCTGGCCAAGTTTTTGCTCTTAACTCCAAGAGGGAGTATTTATGCTCGATAGTGGGTTCATGCCTCCATTGATACCGGGACGAGTGACGAAAGTTCTAAGGTTGTGTTGTGCTTGTTGCCACTAGGGATAAAACATTGATGCTATGTCTAAGGATGTAGTTGTTGATTACATTACGCACCATACTTAATGCAATTGTCCGTTGCTTTGCAACTTAATACTGGAAGGGGTTCGGATGATAACCCGAAGGTGGACTTTTTAGGCATAGATGCAGCTTGGATGGCGGTCTATGTACTTTGTCGTAATGCCCAATTAAATCTCACTATACTTATCATGACATGTATGTGCATTGTTATGCCCTCTCTATTTGTCAATTGCCCGACTGTAATTTGTTCACCCAACATGCTTTTATCTTATGGGAGAGACACCTCTAGTGAACTGTGGACCCCGGTCCATTCTTTTATACTGAAATACAAATCTGCTGCAATACTTGTTCTTTACTCGTTTTCTTGCAAACAATCATCTTCCACACAATACGGTTAATCCTTTGTTATAGCAAGCCGGTGAGATTGACAACCTCATCTGTTTCGTTGGGGCAAAGTACTTTGGTTGTGTTGTGCGGGTTCCACGTTGGCGCCGGAATCCCCGGTGTTGCGCCGCACTACATCCCGCCGCCATCAACCTTCAACGTGCTTCTTGGCTCCTCCTGGTTCGATAAACCTTGGTTTCTTTCCGAGGGAAAACTTGCTGCTGTGCGCATCATACCTTCCTCTTGGGGTTCCCAACGAACGTGTGAATTACACGCCATCAAGCATATTTTACGGCGCCGTTGCCGGGGAGATCAAGACACGCTGCAAGGGAAGTCTCCACTTCTCAATCTCTTTACTTTGTTTTTGTCTTGCTTTATTTTATTTACTACTTTGTTTGCTGTATTATATCAAAACACAAAAAAATTAGTTGCTAGCTTTACTTTATTTATTGTCTTGCACTCTATATCAAAAACACAAAAAAATTAGTTACTTGCATTTACTTTATCTAGTTTGTTTTATTTACTACTGCTAAAATGGCCACCCCTGAAAATACTAAGTTGTGTGACTTCACTAGCATAAATAATAATGATTTCCTATGCACACCTATTGCTCCACCTGCTACTACAGCAGAATTCTTTGAAATTAAACCTCGCTTTATCGAATCTTGTTATGCGAGAGCAATTTTACGGTGTTAGTTCGATGATGCTGCTGCCCATCTCAATAATTTTGTTGAATTGTGTGAAATGCAAAAGTATAAAGATGTAGATGGTGACATTATAAAATTAAAATTGTTTCCTTTCTCATTAAGAGGAAGAGCTAAAGATTGGTTGCTATCTCTGCCTAAGAATAGTATTGATTCCTGGACTAAATGCAAGGATGCTTTTATTGGTAGATATTATCCCCCTGCTAAAATTATATCTTTGAGGAGTAGCATAATGAATTTTAAACAATTGGATAATGAACATGTTGCTCAAGCTTGGGAAAGAATGAAATCTTTGGTTAAAAATTGCCCAACCCATGGATCGACTACTTGGATGATCATCCAAACCTTCTATGCTTGGACTAAATTTTTCTTCGCGGAATTTATTGGATTCAGCTGCTGGAGGTACCTTTATGTCCATCACTCTTGGTGAAGCAACAAAGCTTCTTGATAATATGATGATTAATTACTACGAATGGCACACGGAAAGAGCTCCACAAGGTAAGAAGGTAAATTCCGTTGAAGAATCCTCTTCCTTGAGTGATAAGATTGATGCTATTATGTCTATGCTTGTGAATGGTAGGACTAATGTTGATCCTAATAATGTTCCGTTAGCTTCATTGGTTGCTCAAAATTCTAGGCCATATCCTGCTAATGGTAACTCTTATGGTAGATATGTTTCACCTAATGAGGAAAAGATGTTAGAAATTGAAAGATCCACCAAGAGCTTTATGCAATCACAATATGAGCAAAATAAATTGTTTACTAAAACTATGAATGAACAATCTACCTTGTTGAAGAATATAGGAAATCAACTTGAAAATCTGAATATGGAGATTTACGGGTTGCAAACTAAACTTGCAAATGCTTTGAAACCGAATCTCATACATGTCTGCGTCACAATCTTCTTTAATTAATAAAATGGCTGCTAAACCTGAGGATATTGAAAATAAAATTTTTACTACAGCAAATGCCATCCAAGTTAGAATTAATGAGAATATAAGATTAATGGCTGAACTGCGTGCTAGGTGGGATAGAGAAGAAAATGAAAAACTAGCTAAAGAGAAAAATGTAGCTAAAGTTTGGACTATTACCACCACTAGCAATGCTAATGATTCACATGTTGCTGCACCTCCTACTATCAATAATAAAATAATTGGTGTTGGCAATGTTTCTACTCCTAGTGCAAAGCGCGCAAAATTACTCGAAGCTGCTAAAGCTGCTGAAACTGCTCTGTGATAAAGCTGCTGAAATTTTTTCCAACCTTGGGGATGATAATCCCATTGCTTTAGATTGTAATGATTTAGATTTTGATGATTGCCACATCTCTGAAGTTATAAAGTTCTTACAAAAACTTGCTAAGAGTCCCAATGCTAGCGCTGTAAACTTCGCTTTCACAAAACATATTACAAATGCTCTCATAAAAGCTAGAGAAGAGAAACTAAAACTTGAAACTTCTATTCCTAGAAAGCTAGAGGATGGTTGGGAGCCCATCATTAAAATGAGGGTCAATGATTTTGATTGTAATGCTTTATGTGATCTTGGTGCAAGTATTTCGTTATGCCTAAGAAAGTCTATGATATGCTTGACTTGCCACCATTGAAAAACTGTTATCTGGATGTTAATCTCGCTGATAATGATAAAAAGAAACCTTTGGGGAGAGTTGATAATGTTCATATTATGGTTAACAATAACCTTGTCCCCGTTGATTTTGTTGTCTTGGATATTGAATGCAATGCATCTTGCCCCATTATATTGGGAAGACCTTTTCTTCGAACCGTTGGTGCTACTATTGATATGAAGGAAGGTAATATTAAATATCAATTTCCTCTCAAGAAAGGTATGGAACACTTCCCTAGAAAGAGAATGAAGTTACTTTATGATTCTATTATTAGAACAAATTATGATGTTGATGCTTCATCTCTTGATGTTACTTGATATACACTTTCGCGCCTAGGCTGAAAGGCGTTAAAGAAAAGCGCTTATGGGAGACAACCCATGTTTTTACTATAGTATTTTTGTTTTATATTTGAGTCTTGGAAGTTGTTTACTACTGTAGCAACCTCTCCTTATCTTAGTTTTATGTTTTGTTGTGCCAAGTAAAGTCTTTGATAGTAAAGTAAATACTAGATTTGGATTACTGCGCAGAAACAGATTTCTTTGCTGTCACAAATCTGGGTCTAATTCTCTGTAGGTAACTCAGAAAATTAAGACAATTTACGTGAGTGATCCTCAGATATGTACGCAACTTTCATTCAATTTGGGCATTTTCATTTGAGCAAGTCTGGTGCCCTAATAAAATCCATCTTTACGGACTGTTCTGTTTTGACAGATTCTGCCTTTTATTTCGCATTGCCTCTTTTGCTATGTTGGATGAATTTCTTTGATCCATTAATGTCCAGTAGCTTTATGCAATGTCCAGAAGTGTTAAGAATGATTGTGTCACCTCTGAACATGTTAATTTTTATTGTGCACTAACCCTCTAATGAGTTGTTTCGAGTTTGGTGTGGAGGAAGTTTTCAAGGATCAAGAGAGGAGTATGATACAATATGATCAAGGAGAGTGAAAGCTCTAAGCTTGGGGATGCCCCGGTGGTTCACCCCTGCATATTCTAAGAAGACTCAAGCGTCTAAGCTTGGGGATGCCCAAGGCATCCCCTTCTTCATCGACAATATTATCAGGTTCCTCCCCTGAAACTATATTTTTATTCCGTCACATCTTATGCACTTTGCTTGGAGCGTCGGTTTGTTTTTGTTTTTGTTTTGTTTGAATAAAATGGATCCTAGCATTCACTTTATGGGAGAGAGACACGCTCCGCTGTAGCATATGGACAAGTACGTCCTTAGGCTTTACTCATAGTATTCACGGCGAAGTTTCTTCTTCGTTAAATTGTTATATGGTTGGAATTGGAAAATACTACATGTAGTAACTCTAAAATGTCTTGGATAATTTGATACTTGGCAATTGTTGTGCTCATGTTTAAGCTCTTGCATCATATACTTTGCACCCATTAATGAAGAAACACTTAGAGCTTGCTAATTTGGTTTGCATATTTGGTTTCTCTAGAGTCTAGATAACATCTAGTATTGAGTTTTGAACAACAAGGAAGACGGTGTAGAGTCTTATAATGTTTACAATATGTCTTTTATGTGAGTTTTGCTGTACCGTTCATCCTTGTGTTTGTTTCAAATAACCTTGCTAGCCTAAACCTTGTATCGAGAGGGAATACTTCTCATGCATCCAAAATCCTTGAGCCAACCACTATGCCATTTGTGTCCACCATACCTACCTACTACATGGTATTTATCCGCCATTCCAAAGTAAATTGCTTGAGTGCTACCTTTAAAATTCCATCATTCACCTTTGCAATATATAGCTCATGGGACAAATAGCTTAAAAACTATTGTGGTATTGAATATGTACTTATGCACTTTATCTCTTATTAAGTTGCTTGTTGTGCGATAACCATGCTTCTGGGGACGCCATCAACTATTCTTTGTTGAATATCATGTGAGTTGCTATGCATGTCCGTCTTGTCTGAAGTAAGAGAGATCTACCACCTTAATGGTTGGAGCATGCATATTGTTAGAGAAGAATATTGGGCCGCTAACTAAAGCCATGATTCATGGTGGAAGTTTCAGTTTTGGACATATATCCTCAATCTCATATGAGAATAATAATTGTTGCCGCATGCTTATGCATTAAAAGAGGAGTCCATTATCTGTTGTCCATGTTGTCCCGGTATGGATGTCTAAGTTGAGAATAATCAAAAGCGAGAAATCCAAAATGCGAGCTTTCTCCTTAGACCTTTGTACAGGCGACATGGAGGTACCCCATTGTGACACTTGGTTAAAACATGTGTGTATTGCGATGATGTTAGAGTAGTCAGGTGCTGTCTGCAGTATCGTCGTTCTTTAACCTTAGCAATACATG
>NC_061511.1:79045704-79061845 GCF_022539505.1 Lolium rigidum | reverse complement strand
TTAGCGAATTGGATCGACTAACACTGGAGAAATAGACAGAGTTGCATTAGTAAGTAACTGACGCAAATTGTTAACTGTAGGAAACAAAAATACCGACACTATATATAAAGCGCATGCCCGGTGCAAACCTGACGGGGATAAGAAGAGGAGGAAACCGATATGCAGGCTATGGTAAAAGGGCTCATGCCTGGTGTATTTATACAAACGCATATATTAAGGGTCGTAATAAGCCCTCTCCGGGATTAACGCCTCCCATCGGGTTACTTTGGGTTGCAGCTAGAGTGAGTTCCTTGTTAGCTCAAAGCACGCATCTGTTTGCCGTGTGCAGCTGTACTTTTTGGGTGTCAGCAAAGCGCCATGGCTCGCCTGCACTCTGAAGTCTGAACCGGCATCATCAAAGCGACATATGGCATTCTGGGAGGCGAACTTGCTCCCAACCTGGCGAGTGGCGATGCACTTTCTCCTCATTCTCGAATTTGTTTTCGTGCACAGTGAGTAGTGACCACTTATTCCAAAGTACTACACCATGACAACAACGATACCGTCAGCTGCATACATGCATCCATGGCCTAGCAATGCATCGCAGCTACCCGACTCTTGGAACAGCGATGACGCGCTTGGCCTCGTCTTGCTGGTCGAAGAAGGCGCACACGCGCGTCGAGAGGAACCCCGGCGGGATCTTTTTCGCGCCCGCCGCGATTGCCTCCACCGTGATGTCGGGCCTCTCGCTCTGGACCGTCGTCACCACCGCCTCCACTGGCACGCCCAGCAACTCCGGCCATGATGTCTTCTTCCGATGATAGCTCATGACGGCCGTGCTACTCCACTTCAATTCAACAGACGATGACTCGAGCACAAGGAAGACAAATCCGATGCATGAAAAGCCTCTAGCCCAAGAACGGATTTATAGCTAGAGCGGATGCACACAGCTTGTCATGATAATGCCGCCGAGAATACACTATTTATGCATAGACTCGTTCTGCAGTTAGGTACAAGAAAGTTTCGCTGTGGATGGATCGTTTGCTGACAAAACTGACGGAGTATCCTATCCATGCGACCGTGCCTCCTTACGTATAGTTGCATGCATATACATACTATACGGACGCGGCTAATTCCCGGTGAATTAGCGGTCAACCTGGTTTCATGTGTAATGGCACATGTATGTGCAATTACACATCCATATGTAATTCTCGGATATATGAATCACGATGCAAATTTAATGGTCATCGAGTTAATCGAGCTCCAACTTAGTTTCCGGCTAACCGGAAGTTAGCAATCCGGTATACATTATTCAAATCCCAATGTAGATGCTCCACAAGTCCACATCGTTCGTTGCGTCGACGCATTCGACAGGCTCGCATGTCTGACAAGTTTTCTTCCATCTCTTTCTGCGTTGATCTGTTTCTTCGCCATGTCCGTTACTTTTCCCTTTAACTTTTGCTATGCCTTAAATTACAATGTGTCTCAGTTGATTTGCTGAGTAAGTAGGCCCTTTGTTGCCTTAGAGCACCTCCAGTCGCGTTCCCGAACGTTTGGGGGACGTGTTTTGTTCGTACCGTGTTTGGGGAACGTTACTCTCCAGTCGCGTCCCCAAACGTCCGCCCTAAATGAAAATATTAGTGCACGAAAATAAAGGTTTTCATTCAAATTTGATTATATACTATAAAGTTTGAATGAAAACGGCTAGATCTCATATAAACCCTAGCCTACTGACCGCCAGGCGGTGCGTTCGACGGTCCTGCCCCATCGTCGCCTCCCCTCCGCCGCAGCTCCTGCTGCGTGCGCCGCCTCTCCATGCGTAGGGCGGTGACCAGACGCCGCTGCTCCAGCAGCGCGTCGTCGCCTGCCCTCCCCTGCTGCGCCGCCTGGAGGGAGAACTTGACGGCGCGGTGAATCTGCACTTCTTCGCGGGCACGGGCATCGTCCTGGAGCTTCTTCTCCAACTCGAAGGACTCGACGAGCGCGCGTTGCTGATCCGCCGCCTCGTTCGGATTCGGTCCGTCGTTGTCAGACCACTCGAAGTCGTCGTCGTCCTCCTGCTCCGCCTCCTCATCCTCCGCCTCGTCCTCCTCCTCCTCCATTTGCGCCACCAGTTGCGCCGCCAACGCGTCGGCCTCCGCCGCCAACGCATCCGCCCGCGCCCCCCAAGCCGCCTCCGTTGCCGCCAGGGCCGCCTCCCGCTGCTGACGCTCCTCCGCCGCCTGCTGCTGCTGACGCTCGATCGCCTCCCGCCGCTGCCGCTCGATCGCCTCCCGCCGTTCACGGTACTACGCCTCCCGCTCCATGCGCTGGCGCTGGCGCTCATCACACCACCGCTGGGCCATCTCCTCCGCCCGGCGCCACCGCGACTCTTCCTGGGCGGCGGCGTCGATGCCGAACTGCGAATCCAGTGGTGGAGGTGGTGGTGGAGGAGACGGCGGTGGAGGGAACTGGTCGGTGTCGGGGCGGTTCATCATTGCGCAGTGGTGTTCGAGCAACGAGGGTTGTGCTTGTGGCGGAGAAAGGGGCGCCGCCGGCTGTGGTGGCTGCCATTGAGCCGGGGGGCTTTTATAGATGGCGGCGTCGGGAAGAAAGCGCGGGAAGAGGCCAGAAGCAGCGGGAAGAAAGCGCGGGAACGTGCGGTAGCGTGCGAACGCCGGCGACGCGTGGAGGCTGCGCAACACCGACGAGACGTCTCGTCTGCCCCTCCGTCACCGTTAAGGCAAAGCTACGACGCTTCGGTCGTGTGTCACTGCGCGCGAATAACTTCCGTCGCAAGGTAGGCGGCGGTTAGGTCCAAACTTGAATGTGTCGCTGACGCATCGGTCCCGCCACTCCCTGCCTCGCTTTTCCTTGTGTCCGACGCGCCCGGAGCGTCCCCTGTGGGGCGGAGATGGGCTCGGGGCGCCGGACACCGTGTCGGGCCGCGCCGGACAAAAAGCGGCTTTGGGGGACGCGGCTGGGAACGTTTTTTTGTCCAGCGCGCCCCAAATCCTTTGGGGGACGGTTTGGGGGACGCGACTGGAGATGCTCTTAAGGCTCGTACACATGGGCTTCATTTGGTGCGGCCCAATCACACAGGGATTTTTATTTTTTATATTGAAATTCTAAAATTTTGAATATTTGAATATCATTTTAGTGTAAAATATACTCCCTCATTGCCAAAATGTTGTGCATACAAGATTTTTGAAAAGTCAAATGATATAAAGTTTTACCAAGTATGTAGAATAAAATATCCTAGAATACCAAATCAATATCTTTAGATTCATCATGATATTTATTTTCATAAGGTATACAATAGGTATTGTAGATAAAAACAATTTTATCACTAAACTTGGTCAAACTTTACATCGTTTGACTTTAAAAAAAATCTTATATGCATTACATTGTGGCAACGAGGGAGTACTAATTTTTTAAATATTTTTAACAAATAAATGCAAGAAGTTATTTAATAGTTTATTTACAGAAATATTCATGTAATTGAATGAAGTATTTTTTGCATTTCTAAATTTGTTCGTATTCATAAGAAAAATAAGTATTCCTAAACTAATGTTTGTATACATAGAAAACATTGTTCATATTCATCACAAAATATGCCCATACGCATAAAAATGTGTTCATATGCTTAGAAAGAAATATTCATGAAATCTACAAAAAGTGAAATAAGAAAATATAAATAAAAAGGAAATAAAAACACCAAATTTGTACGTATTTATGGAGAAAAGAAAAACCTCAAAAAAATATAAAACAAAAAAATACCAAGCCCTATTGAGCAGGATATTAGCCTGCGGAACCCAAAGCCCGAAAAGGGAGGTGGAGAAGAGAAGACAATCCAATATGTGGAATTACAAACTCGAACTTCTTAATTTCTCATATCAAATATTTAGGGGTGTAAATGTAAATGATGCTTTGGGGATGAGAACATCCAAAGTGGATATTTCACCCGTCAATTTTGACTTATGAAAGAGGTAACTTGCCTAGTGGCACGGCATGTTGTTTTTCACAGATTCTCTCTAAAAATAGAGAATCACCCCTCATGCGAAGAAGAATGCAGCTTCCCTTACAATACTTATCCCACTTTTTTAAGGAGGATAAAAGGAAAAAAAAAGAGTGTTTCTCATGGTTCGGTCATGTTGTCCACGGGGTGCGTCGACGCAGAAGGATTCGAAGCTCGGAACTTGGCCTTTGTCTCTTATCACTCTCCCTTTCAAGACGAACTCCAAATGTGTCAAGATCCGAACAGGATAGATTTTGATCGGAGAGGATAAAGGCAAGTTACAAATAAATTGGAGGAGAATTAAGAAAATAAACGAAAGAACAAATGAAATTCCTTTTTATTTTTTTGCTTGAGAACCTCCTAACCACCATGTCATGCGATCATATACTTGATTTTGTGCCCAAGTCATTAAAGTTAAACAGTGTTTGACGCTAGACAATTTGCATATGAATTGACTAAAGCAAAACGGTCGACTCGTTGCCAGGTGACAAGATGGCTGTGGATAGCTAGATCTTCACGAGTTCAAGTGATGAAGATGCCTTCTAATATACTGTGTCAAGCTCTGCTTCAAATGGAACTCGGAATCTTGACAATGTCTCCCTAAAGACTGACCTCAGCCATGTTCGACCAATATACAATCCATTGTACCCAAGTTCAGAATCATCCATCGTTATAGAACTGCAAGAGAAAAAATAATTAGAAACAAATAACTTTCAGGAGCCATAGAAATTCACGAAATTTCGAAAAAATGGATTTTCTTGTTTAAAATATGTTACATTTAATAAGATTCAAAGAAAATTGAATTTGAACCGAATATGGTACAAAAAAATTGGTAAAATTATATTTTGATGCCCTTCAAAATGTCGGAAATTTCATGGCAAGTTTGAATTCTCACCTGGACCTACCAGTGGAAGTATAGGATTAGGGACACCCGTTGGACCCAAGAAAAAAATTGGGGATGACTGGGGTGAAAAACATTAGGAATTTGCTCCGAAGAAGTTTGTTGAAGTTTATAAGCAACTAAGGCTAAATCACTCTGAATGGGTCATAATATTGTGAGATGAACTTCAATTTTCCGATAGAGAGAATATATTTATATGGTGAAAATACCCCATGAACTTCAATTGACACTCAAGCCAAAAGCAGTACGATGGTTTTTTTTTCTCAGTTTGGATTGACGATTGATTTGGGTTTTTTTCCTTGAAGGGAAATTGCACTAAATACTAATTGCATAATAGGTTTTAAAGTTTTTCTCGACCAAACTAAGTACACCTTATGTTTTTAGAAAGATGGTGTGATTTGTGTAATTCAAACAATAGAAATTTCAACGATCGGTTTGTATCATATGTGTTATTATGTCCATTGTAATTGATGAGGACATCCCTACCACACTACTACCTCCGTCATTGCAAGATGAAGATGATGCTGCTGTGAAGCTCAAGTCCAATGAAGTTAGGATTGGACCAATGACACGAGCTCGTGCGAAGCTACTTAAACAACAGGTGAATTTGTTCCTATGTGGTACTTTGATCGATGAGAACTTTATACTGCCTAAGTCCTACTACTTATGTATGATCAGGTATGAAGAAGTAGCAAGCATCGCACGAGAAGGAGAGGAGCAGCTGGACAAGAAGCTGGACAAGAAGCTGGACGTGAAGCTGGACATGGAGCTGGACATGAAGACATCCCATGGACGCGCGACGGAGGAGCGGGAGGCATGCGCGAGAAGAGGAGATGTTCAGGCCGGCGCCCAGCCCGGTCAACCGGCCGTGCCGCCGGATCATCCGGCCCCAGGCCCGGTCCGACCGGCTGCCACGCCGGATCCGCCCGGTCCAAACCGGGCGCCACGCCGGTGCCAGCCGGGCCATGTACAGTAAGCCTGGAACGCCCGCCCGGTTGCCACCCGGTCCCAGGCCCGGTCCAAACCGGACCGGCCGGTCCCAGGCCCGGTCGACCGGCCCCCAGGCCGGCCGAGTCCGAGTCTGTCTCGACCAGATCTATTCTGGGTCGGTTATTTTCATACTTTTTCGACCTGAGGTCGTCCTGAACCCCTATATAAGTGCCCAGGACGCCCTCAAAGTAGCTTTAGACCACGTTTAAGATAAATCCTAGTTCATAGTTGATTGATTTGCAACTCTATTGAATCTCTACACCATATTGCATCGATTTGGTGTTGAACCTATGAAAGTCTTGTGTGATATGTTGTTCCATTGGGAATTAGACGGTTGCAACTTACCGCTTCGTGGTCGGCGGCTACGTGCGCAAGTATGTGGAGTTGCGAATATCTTGCTGATACGTCCCAAATGTATCTATAATTTCTTATGTTCCATGCTACTTTTATGATGATACTCACATGTTTTATACATGTTATATGTCATTATTATGCATTTTCCGGCACTAACCTATTGACGAGATGCCGAAGAGCCAGTTGCTGTTTTCTGCTGTTTTTGGTTTCAGAAATCCTAGTAAGGAAATATTCTCGGAATTGGACGAAATCAACGCCTAGGGGCCTATTTTCCACGAAGCTTCCAGAAGTCCGAAGGAGAGACGAAGTGGGGCCACGAGGTGGCCAGGCACCAGGGCGGCGCGGCCCAGGCCTTGGCCGCGCCGGCCTGTTGTGTGGGGCCCTCGTGTAGCCCCCTGACCTGCCCTTCCGCCTACTTAAAGCCTCCGTCGTGAAACCCCCAGTTCCGAGAGCCACGATATGGAAAACCTTCCAGAGACGCCGCCGCCGCCAATCCCATCTCGGGGGATTCAGGAGATAGCCTCCGGCACCCTGCCGGAGAGGGGAATCATCTCCCGGAGGTCTCTTCATCGCCATGATCGCCTCCGGATCGATGTGTGAGTAGTCCACCCCTAGACTATGGGTCCATAGCAGTAGCTAGATGGTTGTCTTCTCCTCATTGTGCTATCATGTTAGATCTTGTGAGCTGCCTATCATGATCAAGATCATCTATTTGTAATCCTTCATGTTGTGTTTGTTGGGATCCGATGAATATTGAATACTATGTCAAGTTGATTATCAATCTATCATATATGTTATTTATGTTCTTGCATGCTCTCCGTTGCTAGTAGAGGCTCGGCCAAGTTGATACTTGTGACTCCAAGAGGGAGTATTTATGCTCGATAGTGAGTTCATGCCTCCATTAAATGCGGGACGGTGACGGAAAGTTCTAAGGTTGTGGATGTGCTGTTGCTACTAGGGATAAAACATCGATGCTTTGTCTAAGGATATTTGAGTTGATTACATTACGCACCATACTTAATGCAATTGTCTCGTTGTTTACAACTTAATACTTGGAGGGGGTCGGATGATAACTCTGAAGGTGGACTTTTTAGGCATAGATGCATGTCTGGATAGCGGTCTATGTACTTTGTCGTAATGCCCCGATTAAATCTCATAGTACTCATCATGATATATGTATGTGCATTGTTATGCCTTCTTTATTTGTCAATTGCCCAACTGTAATTTGTTCACCCAACATCTGCTATCTTATGGGAGAGACACCACTAGTGAACCGTGGACCCCGGTCCTATTCTGTACATCTGAAATACAATCTGTTGCAATTGTTCTTTACTGTTCTTCGCAAACAACCATCATCATCCACACTATACATCTAATCCTTTGTTTACAGCAAGCCGGTGAGATTGATAACCTCGCTGTTACGTTGGGGCAAAGTTCTGTGATTGTGTTGTACAGGTTCCACGTTGGCGCCGGAATCCCTGGTGTTGCGCCGCACTACACTCCTCCGCCATCAACCTTCAACGTGCTTCTTGACTCCTACTGGTTCGATTAAACCTTGGTTTCTTACCGAGGGAAACTTGCTACTGTGCGCATCACACCTTCCTCTTGGGGTTCCCAACGGATGTGTCAACTACACGCATCAAGCAAATTTCTGGCGCCGTTGCCGGGGAGATCAAGACACGCTGCAAGGGGAGTCTCCACTTCTAATCTCTTTACTTTGTTTTTGTCTTGCTTTATTTTATTTACTACTTTGTTTGCCGCACTAAAACAAAACACAAAAAAATTAGTTGCTACTTTACTTTATTTACTGCTTTGTTTGCTCTCTATATCAAAAATACAAAAAAAATTAGTTGCTAGTTTTACTTTATTTACTATCTTGTTCTCTATATTGAAAACACAAAAAAAAAATTAGTTACTTGCATTTACTTTATTTACTCTTTGTTTATTTTATCATGTTGCCTCCTAAGTTCACTATGAAAAAAATACCGGTAGGACGTGGGTCTATAATTGGGAGAGATAATATAGAAGATTTTTTCACTCATGTTAGTACCGTTGAAGATTTTGAAGATAGACACTTGGTAGAACTTGCTCCTACTTATGAAATTGCTGTTGCTTCTTTAGTACAAATGTTGGAAACTAAATTTGTTAATCTCAATCCTATAATCCAACACATGTTTCTCACACTCGGTGATATGGAAGAAGGGGAAAAGAAAGATTTTGTTTTAGAAACCCTTCTTAAAGAATTTGGTGGTGTAGCAAGAGAGGCTAGAAAGGTCTTTATCAAATACAATATGCTTGGCTCTTATACCAATTTTGTTAGTATCCTTGAAAAGATGGATATGGAGAGAGTAAGGTACACTAATAATATTAATGATGGTGGGGAGATTAAGACAACAATACCTTGTAAGCTCCTGGGAATGAATGATGCTCTAGAGAATAACTATGGTTGGCTTGTTCCTGAAAATTTGTTTGACGAGGATAGCAAACCTAAGAATAATGAAAAGGGAGCCTCTGAAACTCACATAGATAAGATAAAATGCATAGTTGAGAAAACTCCCAACACCTATGTTGACGCTTCATCTCTTGACAATAGTTGATTCACACTTTCTGCGCCTAGCTGAAAGACGTTAAAGAAAAGCGCTTATGGGAAACAACCCATTATTTTACTTCTGCACTTTGTTTTATATTTGAGTCTTGGAAGTTGTTTACTACTGTAGCAACCTCTTCTTATCTTTATTTTATTGCATTGTTGTGCCAAGTAAAGTCTTTGATAGTAAAGTCAATACTAGATTTGGATTACTGCGCAGAAACAGATTTCTTACTGTCACGAATTTCGACCTGCCTCTCTGTAGGTAGCTCAAAAAAATCTGCCAATTTACGTGCGTGATCCTCAGATATGTACGCAACTTTCATTAAATTTGGGCATTTTCATTTGAGAAAGTCTGGTGCCTCAATAAAATCCGTCTTTACGGACTGTTCTGTTTTGACAGATTCTGCCTTTTATTTCGCATTGCCTCTTTTGCTATGTTGGATGAATTTCTTTGTTTCATTAATGTCCAGTAGCTTTGTGCAATGTCCAGAAGTGTTAAGAATGATTATGTCACCTCTGAACATGTGGAATTTTTGATTATGCACTAACCCTCTAATGAGTTGTTTCGAGTTTGGTGTGGAGGAAGTTTTCAAGGGTCAAGAGAGGAGGATGATACAATATGATCAAGAAGAGTGAAAAGGCAAAGCTTGGGGATGCCCCCCTGGTTCATCCCTGCATATTTTAAGAAGACTCAAGCGTCTAAGCTTGGGGATGCCCAAGGCATCCCTTCTTCATCGACAACTTATCAGGTTCCTCTAGTGAAACTATATTTTTATTCCGTCACATCTTATGTGCTTTACTTGGAGCGTCTGTTTGTTTTTTGTTTTGTTTTTGTTTGAATAAGATCGGATCCTAGCATTCTTTGTGTGGGAGAGAGACACGCTCCGCTGTTTCGTATGCACACATATGTTCTTAGCTTCATCTTTAATGTTCATTGCGAAAGTTGGACTATTTCATTCATTGTTATATGGTTGGAAACGGAAAATGCCGCATGTGGTAAATGGTTTAATGTCTTGAATAATGTGATACTTGGCAATTGTTGTGCTCATATAGATCATGTTTAAGCTCTTGCATCATGTACCTTGTACTATTAATGAATAACTACATAGAGCTTGTTAAAATTTGGTTTGCATGATTGATCTCTAGAGTCTAGATATTTTCTGGTTAAGATGTTTGAACAACAAGGAGACAATGTAAAGTCTTATAATAGCTACAATATGTTCATATGTGAGCTTTGCTGCACCTTTTATAGTTGAGTTTGCTTCAAACAACCTTGCTAGCCTAGCCTTGTATTGAGAGGAATTCTTCTCATGCATCCAAATCCTTGAGCCAATAACTATGCCATTTGTGTCCACCATACCTACCTACCACATGGTATTTCTCCGCCATTCCAAAGTACATTACTTGAGTGCTACCTTTAAAATTCTATTCTTTATCTTTACAATATATAGCTCATGGGACAAATAGCCTTAAAAACTATCGTGGTGAAGAATATGTACTTATGTGTCTTATTTCTTAATAAGTTGCTTGTTGAGCGGTAACCATGTTTCTGGGACGCCATCAACTTTTACCTTTGTTGAATATCATGTGAGTTGCTATGCATGTTCGTCTTGTCTCGAAGTAAGGGAGATTTTCATGATCAAATGGTTTGAGTATGCATAATGTTAGAGAAGAACATTGGGCCGCTAACTAAAGCCATGATTCATGGTGGAAGTTTCAAGTGTGGACAATCAATCCTCAATCTCTTATGAGAATATTAATCGTTGTTGAATGCCTATGCATTAAAGAGGAGTCCATTATCTCGTTGTCTATGTTGTCTCGGTATGGATGTCTAAGTTGAGAATAATCAAAACCGAGAAATCCAATGCGAGCTTTCTCCTTAGACCTTTGTACAAAGCGGCATAGAGGTACCCCTTTGTGACACTTGGTTGAAACATATGCTATGCAATGATAATCCGTGTTAATCCAAGCTAATTAGGACAAGGTGCGAGCACTATTAGTATACTATGCATGAGGCTTGCAACTTATAGGATATCTTACACATAACACATATGCTTTATTACTACCGTTGATAAAATTGTTTCTTGTTTTCAAAATGAAAAGCTCTAGCACAAATATAGTAATCAATGCTTCCTCTCGCGAAGGGCCTATCTTTTACTTTATTGTTGAGTCAGTTTACCTATTCTTTCTATCTTAGAAGCAAACAGTTGTATCAACTGTGTGCATTGATTCTTACATGTTTACTTATTGCACCTGTTATATTACTTTGTGTTGAAAATTATCCATGAGATATACATGTTGAAGTTGAAAGCAACCGCTGAAACTTAATCTTCCTTTGTGTTGTTTCAATGCTTTTACTTCGAATTTATTGCTTTATGAGTAACTCTTATGCAAGTCTTATTGATGCTTGTCTTGAAAGTATTATTCATGAAAAGTCTTTGTTATATGATTCATTAGTTTACTCATTATCTTCATCATTGCTTCGAATCGCTGCATTCATCTCATAAGCTTTATAATAGTATGATCAAGATTATGATAGCATGTCACTTCAGAAATTATCTTTGTTATCGTTTACCTACTCGAGGGCGAGTAGGAACTAAGCTTGGGGATGCTTGATATATCCCAAACGTATCTATAATTTCTTATGTTCCATGCTACTTTTATGATGATACTCACATGTTTTATACACGTTATATGTCATTATTATGCATTTTCCGGCACTAACCTATTGACGAGATGCCAAAGAGCCAGTTGCTGTTTTCTGTTGTTTTTGGTTTCAGAAATCCTAGTAAGGAAATATTCTCGGAATTGGACGAAATCAACGCCCAGGGGCCTATTTTTCCACGAAGCTTCCAGAAGTCCGAAGGAGAGACGAAGTGGGGCCACGAGGTGGCCAGACACCAGGGCGGCGCGGCCCAGGCCTTGGCCGCGCCGGCCTGTTGTGTGGGGCCCTCGTGTGGCCCCCTGACCTGCTCTTCCGCCTACTTAAAGCCTCCGTCGCGAAACCCCCAGTTCCGAGAGCCACGATACGGAAAACCTTCCAGAGACGCCATCGCCGCCAATCCCATCTCGGGGGATTCAGGAGATCGCCTCCGGCACCCTGCCGGAGAGGGGAATCATCTCCCGGAGGTCTCTTCATCGCCATGATCGCCTCCGGATCGATGTGTGAGTAGTCCACCCCTGGACTATGGGTCCATAGCAGTAGCTAGATGGTTGTCTTCTCCTCATTGTGCTATCATGTTAGATCTTGTGAGCTGCCTATCATGATCAAGATCATCTATTTGTAATCCTTCATGTTGTGTTTGTTGGGATCCGATGAATATTTAGTACTATGTCAAGTTGATTATCAATCTATCATATATGTTATTTATGTTCTTGCATGCTCTCCGTTGCTAGTAGAGGCTCGGCCAAGTTGATACTTGTGACTCCAAGAGGGAGTATTTATGCTCGATAGTGGGTTCATGCCTCCATTAAATCTGGGACAGTGACGTAAAGTTCTAAGGTTGTGGATGTGTCGTTGCTACTAGGGATAAAACATCGATGCTTTGTCTAAGGATATTTGTGTTGATTACATTACGCACCATACTTAATGCAATTGTCTCGTTGTTTACAACTTAATACCGGAGGGGTTCGGATGATAACCTGAAGGTGGACTTTTTAGGCATAGATGCATGCTTGGATAGCGGTCTATGTACTTTGTCGTAATGCCCCGATTAAATCTCATAGTACTCATCATGATATATGTATGTGCATTGTTATGCCTTCTTTATTTGTCAATTGCCCAACTGTAATTTGTTCACCCAACATCTGCTATCTTATGGGAGAGACACCACTACTGAACCGTGGACCCCGGTCCTATTCTTTACATCTGAAATACAATCTGCTGCAATTGTTCTTTACTGTTCTTCGCAAACAACCATTGATACGTCCAATTTGCATCACTATTTTGTATCATAATTTGCTGTTATTCATTGATATATTTCATATTGGGACACAATACTTATGTTATTTCATCTATTTTGCATGTTTCATGATTATTTGGAGATCGCGCACCGGAGCCAGGATTCTGCTGGAAAAAGCACCGTCAGGATGCAATATTTCGGAAGATCAACTGTGGAAGGAAATTTTACCAAAAACCCTATTTTTCCAGATGACGAAGGAAGCCAGAAGGGGGAGCCAGCTGGACCCAAGGTGGGCCCAGACCATAGGGCGGCGCGGCCCATGGCCTGGCCGCGCCACCTTGTGGTGTGGGGGCCCTACAGCCCCTTTCGCCTCCTTTTCTTCGCGAAACCCTTCGTCCCGAAGACCTAAGCCACGAGAGGGATCCTCACGAAGGGTTACAGCCGCCTCTCGCGGGGCGGAGAACACCAGAGAGAAAAGAGCTCTCCGGCGGGCGGGAATCCGCCGGGAAATTCCCTCCCGAGGGGGAAATCGACGCCATCGTCACCGCCATCGAGCTGGACATCATCTCCATCACCATCATCATCATCTCCACCATCATCACCGCCGTCTCCACCGCTGGACATCGTCACCGCCGTAGCAATTTGGGTTTGATCTTGATTGTTTGATAGGGAAAACTCTCCCGATACTGATTTCTACTTGTTATTGATGCTATTGAGTGAAACCATTGAACCAAGGTTTATGTTCAGATTGTTATTCATCATCATATCACCTCTGATCATGTTCCATATGATGTCTCGTGAGTAGTTCGTTTAGTTCTTGAGGACATGGGTGAAGTCTAAATGTTAGTAGTGAATTATGGTTGAGTAATATTCAATGTTATGATATTTAAGTTGTGGTGTCATTCTTCTAGTGGTGTCGTGTGAACGTCGACTACACGACACTTCACCTTTATGGGCCTAGGGAAATGCATCTTGTACTCGTTTGCCAATTGCGGGGTTGCCGGAGTGACGTAAACCTAAACCCCCGTTGGTATATCGATGCGAGGAGGGATCGCAGGATCTCGCAGTTTAAGGTTGTGGTTAGATTTATCTTAATTACTTTCTTGTAGTTGCGGATGCTTGCAAGGGGTATAATCACAAGTATGTATTAGTCCTAGGAAGGGCGGTACATTAGCATAGGTTCACCCACACAACACTTATCAAAACAATGAAGATTAATCAGGCTGTATGTAGCGAAAGCACTAGACTAAAATCCCGTGTGTCCTCAAGAACGTTTGGTCATTATAAGTAAACAAACCGGCTTGTCCTTTGTGCTAAAAAGGATTGGGCCACTCGCTGCAATTGTTACTCTTGCATTTTACTTACTCGTACTTTATTCATCTGTTACATCAAAACCCCCTGAATACTTGTCTGTGAGCATTTACAGTGAATCCTTCATCGAAACTGCTTGTCAACACCTTCTGCTCCTCGTTGGGATCGACATTCTTACTTATCGAAGATACTACGATACACCTCCTATACTTGTGGGTCATCAAGACTATTTTCTGGCGCCGTTGCCGGGGAGTGAAGCGCTATTGGTAAGTAGAATTGGTAAGGAAAACCTTTACTATTTGTGCTGATTTTATTACTGCCTGCTGCTATATGTCATTATGGAGAGATCTTCTCTTCAATTTCTATTTGGGAAATCTACTACTACTGCAAGGGTAGTGGATGAGGCGCCAGGTGAGGAAGTAATACCATATAAAATACCTATGAAAATTATTGAACGTGTTATGGATAACCGCTATGAAGGGGATGGAACTGTCCATCCTGGTGATCATTTACTTGTTTTTGCATGAATTATGCGGGTTATTCAAATGTGCAGGTATTGCTATGAATGAAGTTAGAAAGAAACTATTCTCTATATCGTCTGTCAGTAAGCGGCGCATTGGTATAAATTGCTGAAGAATGGTGATTCTCTTGATTGGGAGGACATTGTGCCTTTATTTTATTCCAAATTTTATCCTCCAAGTGAAATTCACAAAGATCGGAACCGCATATATAATTTCTGGTCTCATGATGGAGAGAGTATTGCCCAAGCTTGGGGGAGATTGAAGTCTTTAATGCTCAAATGCCCCATTCATGAGCTTCCTGGTAATGTTATTATTGATAATTTCTATGCAAGACTTTCTTTTCAAGACAAGACCTTGCTGGATACTTCTTGTTCTGGATCATTTACACGCAACAAAGAAGAGTTTAAAAGGGACCTTCTTGATCGGATCCAAGAAAATACCGAAGGTTGGGAGAACGACAAGGATAGAGAATCGGGTATAATTTATGATTATAAATGCATTGAAGCTTTTATGGATACTCGATAAATTTCGTAATATGAGTGCTACATATGGTCTTGATTCTCAAGTTGCTGCAAATCTTTATAAAGCTTTTGCCTCTCATTATGAATTGCCTAAGAAGAATTTTGACAAGTATCATGAACCGTATAAAGATAAAATTGATTCATCTATTAATAAGTGTGTTGTAGTTGAAACTGCCGATCATGTTATTCCTGAGGCTTATATTGAAAAAACTCCTTTTCCTGCTAAAATGAAGGGGTACTCTGTTATAAATAGTGCGGTTCATAAAAGTGAAAAGAAACCTATAGAACCTGAAGAACAAATAAAAGTTGAACTCCGTCGTTGCAATAGTTAAAGATCTTGTGACTGAAAATGTGGAGGATGGTCATATTATTTTCTGTGAAGATGCTTCTAATATTGTTTCACATCCTAATAAACCCAAACAAGTTAGTGTTCCTATGCTATCTCGTTAGAATTGGTGATCATTGCTATTATGGTTTATGTGATATTGGTGCAAGTGTTAGTGCTATTCCTTATGAGCTTTACACGGAGATTATGCACTGAAATTGATTCTTGTGAACTTGAAGATATTGATGTGGTTATTCAGCTGGCTAATAGAGAAACTATTTCTCCAATTGGTATTGTTCGAGATGTGGAAGTTCTATGTGGTAAGATTAAATATCCTCGTCTGACTTTTTGGTACTTGGTTCTGCTGCTAGTGATTATTGTCCTATCATTTTTGGTAGACCTTTTCTAAATACTTGTGGAGCTATTATAGATTGCAAGAAAGAGAAAATTTTGACAAAATTTGCTGGTGAATCTTATGAGTTTAACTTCTCTAAATTTACCAAAACTCCTTATAAAACTGATTTGCCTAGTAATGATTTTAAAATGGAGCAGTGTGCATCTATTGTTCTTGTTCCTAATAATCCTTTGCAGCAACATTTGGAGAATAGCGAGAGTGAAGTTTTTAGGAAAGAAAGAGATGAGCTTGAGGAAATTTTCCTTCGCCAACCTATTCTAAAGCATGATTTACCGGTTGAAGATTTGGGTACAACTCCGCCACCAAAGGAAGATCCCGTTTTTGAATTAAAGCCT